>NC_056522.1:58150459-58183227 GCF_019175285.1 Sceloporus undulatus
AATAATAATAATAATAATAATAATAATAATAATAATAATAATAATAATAACAACAATAACAATAATATCCAACAGTAAAGGATGATGGGAATGCAACTAGCACCTTCTGAACCCACATCCTTGCCTACATTTTAGCTTAGATGCATTTAACATCATGCAAGGCTTGAACTGAACACTCAGAATACATTTTTTGTTTGACCTGGTTTTTACACTTCTTACTGCTAGTACCTAAAGATGTATTTCTGCAGGGACTCATTGCTTCTACCTGAATCTGTGACTCCCTGCCTGCCTATAGCCCCTCTTCCACACCTCAAATGCCTGATATGGGGGACTTGAAAACCATTTGGAGCATACAGTTGTTTGGTACGTAGTGGGCCACTGCTGGAGTGGAGGGGAAGGTCTCAGTACTGTTATCACTAAATACTAAAGAATACCAGTGGATCTTTGCTATAGTCTTATTCTTTCTAAAGCTGAGATTACATTATCTCTTTGGCTGGGAATCAACCAGTCAGAGCTTCTCTGCTAGTGGAGAGCTTCAAGAACGTACTTTTTATAGAGTATTCTCCCCTGGAATTTTGCTTCTGAGTTGTGCATTTCTATAGGATTACCTTGCATGGATTTATAACTTCATATAAAATGTCTTTACTGTGTCCTTGTTTCTACTTTAGTTGATGATTAATACAAGCAAATAAATGGGTCACACTTGCCTTCTCCTTGCAGAGATGTTTAATTCACCTTGCTCCACTGTTTACTTGAACCTTCTTCACTGGGACAATAGCACTTCATCAGCTGGTTCTGCACTTGTTCTTGTAAAGCATACAAAAGAAATAATTCTCTGGTTCAAAGTACATTGCAAGTCAAAGTTTTTCAACAAACATCTACACGGTAATCCATTTAGAACTTCCCAGTTTACACAGTATGCTAACATTTTATAAAGTACCCTGCCTTTCTTGACTGGCAATGAGAAGACAAAGCTTTGTTGTGCCTACCAATGATTTGGAAAATATAATTATTCTGTATGTACATTCTGCATCACTAATAGTTTATAGTACTATCAGTGATACCTTTATTGGCCAACTGAAATGCACAATATACTTGTTGCAAGCCTTCGAAGCTCCATGGGCTTCTTCATCAGGCAAAATGTTACAAAGCAAACAGGAGGAAAAAACAAAAACAATTGGAGATGTTAGATGCCTGCATGTGAAACTCTCCCTTTGGTCGCATGGCCAGGAGGAGGAGCCTGCCTGCAAAAGATGTCCTCCCCAGCATGCCATCTTTACTAAGGATGGAAACAATATCTAGCATCTCCAATTATTTTTTTCTCCTGTTTGGTTTGGAACATCTTGCCTGAAGAAGCCCATGGAGCTTCAAAAGCTTGCAACAAGTATATTGTGCATTTTGGTTGGCCAATAAAGGTATCACTGATGGATTTTTATTTGGATTTGTTTAATGGCCAACACAGCTACCCCTGTACGTTTATAGCACTGTCTCCTTCATATAAAGCAGTTTCTAGACTTGTGTGTGATGCCTATCAATCCCCTTGCAAAGTTTCTACATGATGCAGTATCCTGAAGCCACCTTCACACTTCAGCTCCATAGATTTTCTTGGTAGTGGTCATCAGGATTAGTCACATAATTCCAGTTCTGGAGTTCAGTCTCACTGTTGTACACTTTGCTCAGTATTAAGGATCTCACGGGACAGCAGATAGGTCTGCTTAATTAAATGGTTTGACAGCTATGCATAATAAAGACATACTGTACATTAATATCCAGACCAAGGAAAGATCCTTAAAGATTCTGCAGACTTCCACACTGATTATGTATGCAAAACTTCAGCCTAGAACTCAGTGAGTGATTCCTTATGCATAAGACATTAATGCTGAATTAAACAGAATTCAAATACATAACCATGTTAGTCAGTATGGATCAGTATGTAAAGGGATGCATCTGAGGAAGTGGACTTAAGACTATGGCCCAAAACACACTGCAGAAATAATCCAGTTTGAGACCACCATAACTGCCCTGGGAATTGTAGATTTGTAAGATATTTAGCCTTTTCTGTCAGAGAGCTCTAGAATTCCCAGGATTCTCTAGCACTGTGCCAGGGCAGTTAAAGCAGTTTCAAACTGAATGATTTCTGCAGTGTGTTTTGGATTTATGAAAGCTTATACCATCAACGTCTTTCTTTCTTTCTTTCTAAGGTGCCATAAGGTCCCTTTGCATACTGGATTAAACAGTAAAAGCACATAACCTTTAAATTTCATCTTGCTAGCTTATCTAGGACAGAACAAAAAGATAATGTTATATGTTGCATTGAAAACCAACAAATCGCACCAACTAGTGCGATTGTGAGTTACTTTTCCAAAATACAGTACAGCAGCGTATTATGTAAGGCTACACGCACCATGCCTATCAGGGCAAAGGGAAAGGAGAGTTTTCCATTCTGTCTTACTAATGAATTTCTTGACCCTAACAATTTATAGAATTGAGTGTAACACTGTGGTGGTGAACTCATGCCTTTCTTTTTCCTGTGCCCTCTGCTCAACTTGCTCCCTTGTTCTATTGCTTCATTGTTTGTTCATCGTTACCTTCCCCAATATTCTGCATCAAATCTATTTCTTTGCAGCCCTCTGTTCAAACTTGGTATTGTGTTGTGAACATGACATCACTGACTAGCCTTGATGATAGCTCTTTCTGAGAACAGTAATGCCAAAACTGTCAAAAAGATACTGTATTTTATAGACATATAAAAAAAATGTGCCACCAATTATTCTTTCTACACCTTCTTTCTCATTACATTAGTAAGACAGAGACATTGCCATTGCAGCAAGTGGCACAATGGAAAAAGCTTAATGAATAGCAGCTGCAATAAGCTTCTTGGCATGGAAAGTTAGAGGAGGATGAGTCTCTCTGCTATTACTTCCCCATGTTGACTTCTTATGTTTTGTAAAACATTTGCATTTCTGCCAAAGATAATACCATGAAATAGTACTTAATTGGCACTACCCAATTTATACTTACAGGAGGGGTACTGAGGTGGCAAGACAGTCAGCAAATGTTTCTGTGTGTCTTCTCTTATCTTCAAATATCAATGTCCTCTAATTCCATCTTTTCAAATGGTTCAAAAAGAAGTCCTTGTTAAATCTACACCAGCTATGTGCTGCCTGTTCCATCTATAAAGGGCAAAGGATCTGAGGTCTAAATGCTAACAGCTAGGCTTTGAACCTACAGCATGAGATTCAAATGAATGCAGACTATCCAGCTATTGCTTTTCTTGACTTGCCATAAAGCAAGTTTGGGAATGACCTTAGAATCAGGCGAGAAATCTCCTTCAGTTCTGCTACATGCAATATTTTGTCTGATACCAACAACTAAATACATTAAGAACTGATGTGGTGCTCTAAAAACAAAATAGATAAAATATACCACACATTGACTATTATGTACTGATAGATGTTATTCACTCATTAGCAAGTCTTTAATGACACCCAAGAGGTGTCTGAAAAATATTTAATGGAATTGTTAAAAATGGTCCCACTATTCTTGAGGACGAGTCATCCAGCTGTTAGTAAAGACCTAAGAAAGATGAATTCAGCAGTCCACATTTTGGCTGAGGTAAAACCATGTGCATTTATTTCATCTGCATTTTAGAATTAGTTAAGCATAAAATTAAATATGTTGACTGTAATAAATTCAGTCATACAAGTGCAAGTCTCCAACTATAATGAATTCATGGCAGATTATTTAAAAAAGGTACCAGTAAATCGTAAGAGGGAGCATGTCCATTTGACCTTTATTGAAGTATACAGAAGGATCTTTTTAGAAATCAAATATGAGAATGGAGATATGGCCAAACGTAAAATCTATCAAATTCAGTGAAAACTGTCTGACTTTAAATAGTAGCTGTAAGAATGACCAATATATATTCTTTGTTACAACCGCCCTCACTCTACAAGTAAAAAATAATAATAAACATTCAGTAAACATTCTTTCCTAAGGTAGCTTCCCTTATAGATCAGTGATTTATCCATTCTTGTATACATAACTTTTTAAACATACCAATCAGTGGTTCTCACAATTGGAAAATAAAAGCACAAAAAAGTTTACACTCTTGTACAGGTAAATAAAAGATCATCTTGAATTAAACTGTATAACCTGAAGGGCATAGTATAGTTTCAATTTCATTACCTATTACATAATTAGCTTCTTAGATACAAATATTGACATATTTGGCTTGTGCTTCAAAGCCTTGTGTGTCTATCAAGTCCATGTCAATGCAGCTCATAATTGGAAGTCACTTGGGAGGTCTTTACTGCTGCTCGGTTTCACTTGCTCATGCAAAAGACTGTCCTCAGCACTTGTCATGGCACTGCATTTTTCAGCTGAATCATCAGCATCTGGGTCCAGGCCTTCGGGGCACGGGAGTTTCTGAAGTTCTTCCCGCAGTTGAGCTGTGTGGCGCTGTGTATGTACAAATTCTGAGTCAGGAAAGGTTCTCTTACACAACAGTTTATGAAGCCATAGTAAGATCCTTTGGTAATAAATGCATAATCTTGCCATGATGACAAAAATGAAAACATCAGCTGTTCACAGCTATACTGAAGTACTAGTAGCAGATGTTGGACGTTTATTAAAGCTGAAATCCTATAGCCACATACCAGAAAATAAATTCCACTGAATACAGTGGGTCCCACTTTTAAGCACAGGATTGAACTATAAGAGGGTAACTATATGCAGTAGTGTTATGTACTCATACTTTTATTTAAAGTATAAATTGGATGAGTTTATTGAAAGAGTTGGATGTGAAAACAGGAATTTGTAGAGGATCATTGTGCTGAAAATGTTTGTTAAGACCTATTGGTTGTTTTAAAAAAAAAAACATCCTTTTATATGTAGTTTTTAAAATGTGTGTTTAAATTTTATTTAAGGAGTATATTCCAAACTATGCCTTGATGACTTCTGGGATGATTTATTTCAAAGACGTTTAATTTTTCTGGGTATTAACTCCCAGATTAGTTGACATAGTGGGACTGATGGTACTATAGGGCAAAAAGCAGGTGTAAATATTTTAATGGTTGTTATTTTGAAGTTGCAGTTATTTACTGCATCCTGAATATAATATAATATAATATAATATAATATAATATAATATTTATATATTTAATATAAAGTAAAATAATATTATTTTAAATATATTATCACACATACAAAAATGATGTATGGTAACTGTTACCATAAACTCTGGGACCGTACAGGTTAGAAATAATCCCCACCAAAAATTCCAGCTTTTGATGTGGGTTGGTTACTTAAAAGAATATTATACAATCTGAAACTGCTCTACAGCCTCCTGGGGAGTAACCATGCTTTTAGATGCAACTGATCGAACTCTAAACCTAACTCATCATGTATTTCAGGCTTCTTCTTCTATGGAATGCTTCATGTATGCAAGCAAGCATGTCATTGGATTTGTCACTTTTCCCATTACAAATAAACAAACATTCAGGTGGCTATTTGAAAAGATATCTGTAAAACATTGTGCTTGAAACGATATGGTTAACCTGTGATTTTATCTATTAACAGCTCTTTGGCACTCCTGACATGATGCTGCAGATATCATGCCATGCCATGTCTTAAACAATCCTATATTTGACTGTTCAGCCTACACAAAAAGATCACACATTTTTATCTGGATTGGCTTTAGTGGACAATCTTAACAGGAGAAAGGGAGTGGATTCTGAAATTTACTTTATAGGGTAACTATTAATGGGACAGGTTGAACAAATAACTAGACCAAGTCAAGATTGCTGTATTAAGGCTAATGTGTAGCTGTTGTCAAAAGCAGCAGGCCTCATGTTTCCCCCTTCTATTGCTCTGCAGTGTTGATTTGATGTCATTGCACTGAGATGCAATGAGAATGAGATGTTATTATACATCCTTGGTTCTCTGCTACTGCTGGGAAAATGCAGAGTGAGTGACACTGAATAATACGTTTCATCTTAATCACTACTGGAGGAGGGATGAGGGAGGAAACACAGAGCTTTTGGCATTAGCCACACATTGGCTCTGGCACAGAATTTTTGCTTGACACAGACAAACTCCTGCTTTCAAAATACCTGAGATCTGCAAAATTACTGATTACATCAAGATAAAAATGACTTTATATTACAAAAATGATAACAGTTTATTAGAAGAGCAGCACATGGGGCAAATGAATAAAAGGAAATAGAAAAGGCTGAGGATAAACTGTTTAATTCTACCTGAGCAAAAGCTAGTACTTTCTTCATGTGTCTGTTTGATCCAATCTTTTAAACGTCTCTTTTCATTAATTATTTTAAGATATTCCGGGATACAAGAAGCTTTTTTTTTTGGGGGGGGGGGGTCTTGAATGGAAGAAAACATGGATTGATATCTTACCTTAAGAGCTGCAGCATGATGGGACATAGTCCTGCCTACCCGTTTATCGCTGCTATACTGCTGAATATCTGCTATCCATTCCTCACACTGAGCCATGATCTCTACTCTCTTCAAGTAGAAGTGTTTATGTATAACCTGTAAGAACAAAGAACAAACTGGACATGAAACAAGGATCAAGTTGTTGATTTCTAACTAGAAGACCATTTCAGTTTACCAGAACTATGTCCCTAATGCTGCCACAGTCTTATTCTGCCGATGCATGATGGCTAGGCACAGCCTGTGTGTTCCAAAGGAGAGCTGCATCCCACTCTTATGCATAAATATTCAGAAGATAGCACTACTGAATTTAATTAGATTTACACCCAGGTAAGTGGCACAGGACTGCAGCCTTCAAGTGCAGAACTTATTTGGAAGTAATGTCCAAACATCAGGTGCAAAAAGGAAACCCATCAGGAATATCATGCTTTATCATATCATAATATGTATCTGACAAGACACCCTCATGTCCTTCTTTTATGGATAAACCATCTCAGCTGTACATGCTTGAAACAGTGCGTATAAACAGCACTAACAAATGTCCCTTCTGATACCTCTGAAGCTGTGGGGCTAAATTGCTTATTATCGGAAGTCTCTGTAAGCAGAGAATGTCTTTGACACCAAATCAAATGGGCTACATCCACATCTAATAAAAATAAGTATTTATCATCATTGGCGTATCATAACTGGAATACCAAATGAGTGATTTAAAATTACAGTTCAATCTGGGTTAAAAGCAGAATATTTTGCCAAAATCTACACACCCATCCACAATTAACAGAAACATTAATTAAAAGCAAAACAACAAGCACTTTAATAATATTGTCAAGATTTCAGAGTTATCATACAGTTCAATACTTTCCCTCACTACTGAAAGGCAAACAATGGCCTGTTACAGACTGCCAAAATAAAGCTGCTTCGGGTCTCTTTGGAGGTATGCTATTTAAATGATGCATGGGTCCTAAGAGTCCTGAGGTCGTGCCAAAGCCACACTCCATTCCTAAGCACTGGAGTGCAGCTTTGGTTCAGCTTCCGGATTCTTAGGGTGCATGCATCATTTAAATAGCATACCTCCAAAGAGACCCGAAGCAGCTTTATTTTGGCAGTCTGTAACATGCCAATGTCTTTTGACCTTTAGAAATCAAACATCTTCTGTTAGCCTAGTTATCACCCAGACTACCTCTTTTAGTACAATAGTTTTCTAACTATCTTGATACAAGTAAGTGTGACTGGTAATATGGAAGACACTTGTTCAGTATCTTCTCCACAGCAACAACAAATATTTGACAAATTTCCCCCAAATTTTACTTTTATATAATTAAAAAAATGAAGCTCTAGCTGTCTCAATTTATATCTTTTAAACTTTACAGTATTTAATTTTTAAAGTTACCTTAGGAGCATATTACATTATCTAATCTAGTCAACAAAGCATTTTTAAAGTCTCATCTAAATAACAAGGAAGGGCCTCGTAATTGTTTTGTATTTATATGCGTAGAAGCCCAATTTGTTATGAAAAAGCATTGAGAAAAGACATGAGAAGACAGATGCTAATCCCATCTCCTCCTTTAGAAAGGCTACTTTCTAAAGAGAGTCACCTTTATGCATCAAATTCACAGCACTATTTTTACAGCATTCTGAATTGTATGGAAAGTCTTAATGGATAAAGGAGATTCCCTTCACAGAAAATCACTCTTTGGCATTAAACTATATTTAACATGAAGGGAGAAGGGATCAGCACTCTTCCTCTCCTTGAATTCTTACCAACACCTTTTTATAATGGCCAAAAAAATAAAAAAATAAAAAAAAGGGGGGGGGAGAGAAAAAAAGATAAACTGAATAATCAGTTAGTTAACAAGTAAAGTTATAAATCACATTTGCAATAAAACAGATGGACATAACTTTCCAGCATAACCACCTCAGCAGTCCACATATAGCAGATCTGATCCCTTAACTATAATTTAGTAATCAGAGGCTGAACAGGAGAGTAAAGATCACTTCCACTAACAGATCAAGTCTCACAATTTGTTTTGAAAACCATGGTTGATATTAGGCAAGACAAAAGCAAAGGGATTTATGTGGGAGAGAAGAAGGGCTGCAAGCATGCAGACTTCTGTTCTAGTTCATTTCTCTTAACTGCAGTAGAATGAAAGGCAACTCTGTGTTCAGTGATTCAATGTGCTGCCAATAAGACAACCTGTTGTCTGATATGTTGAACAAGTTCTATCAAAAGGCTGCTGAATCAATTATATGGGGATATTATTGTGTGATTTCACACACCTCCACATTCTGAGAAATTAAGACAACACATACAATTTCATACCACATACAAAAGCAGCAAAGATACGATGACATAGACAAGGGAAATTGCAGCTGTGGTGCTTGAAAGACATCTATGTATGATCTATTCCTGACCCAAATGCAGACCTGCAAGGTCACTTTCAAGCTTGGCAATAAGTAAAGAAAGGGACTCTACAGATAATACAGGGGGAATAAGAGCCAAGTATGTACTTTATTAGAGTGTTTTAAGTGCTTCACAGCTTTAAGCAAAAACTAGAATTCTGGTTTGTCCTTGCAGTGCTATAAAGAGTCAAAGGCATTTTCAGTGAAATATTGAGACTCTTCATTCTACTTATAAATCAATGCTCCAGCTGCCATTGCCAGCCCCTACAATTACAAATGCCTCAGGCAATGTCTCACCTAACACAGTAACCAAAGTCTAAAAGGAGGAAATTGCAAGGGAGTGTCAATGAATAGGGCTAATTACTTCTTCAGCAAAAAGCATTACTGGCATTATTATATTGCTCACTGGCCATTAAGTGCCATCATGGTATAATGGTTTGATGACTGTACTAGACTTCCAATCCCTGCTTGGGGAAACCCACTCGATGACCTTAGGCAAGTCACTCTCTCTCAGCCTCCAAGAAAAGCAAAGAAAGCCTCCTCTGAAAAAGCTTGCCAGGAAAATCCTTGATAGGTTTGTCATAAATTCAAAATGACTTGAAGGCATACAACAACAAAGTAACTGGTATCAAGGCTTTATGTGCATTTTCAAAATCACATTTTGTTACCATCAAAGAAAAATGCTATTGTTATTCCAGTATATGAGCATAGTTATCAGGGATCGCCCTGCTTGTATGGAGGCACTTGCCTCAGGTGGCAGATTTTTGTGGGGTAGCAGAGGCAGCTTCTCCTGCAAAGTAGCTTCCCTAGCTATTCTTCTGATTAAATGCATTTGTATACATTAGGTGGGCAACTGCAGCTTTTCCATCCCTGGGACCCTCCTGAAGGTATATCGACTGTCAAAAATGAGACCTATTCACGTCTCATTTTATGTGCAATAGTTTAAAAAGCAGACAAAATATGTGAACAGGAATACTGCAATTCTGGCTCAATAATACTGCGGTCACTGCACTAATTATTCTCAGTGTCATTTATTTGTTTGCTGGGCAATGTATTGAATCCTCTACCATAAAATACCTTAATTTCTGATATGTTCCCCCTTTTAGTCAATTAAAGGAATAAAGCTATCAAATAAAGCTATCCAAAACACACTGCAAAATTATCCAGTTTGAGACAGCATTAACTGCCATGGTTCAGTGATAGGTAATCCTGGAAATTCTAGTTTATTGTGGCACCAGAGCTATCTGACAGAGAAGACTAAATGTCTCTCAAAACAAGAGTTCCCTAGCATTAAGATAGGGCAGTTAAAGCTGTCTCAAACTTAATTATTTCTGCTGTGTATTTTGGACCAAAGAAAATATATGAAAAATTTCAGAATTGTTGCTTGCTTACAATATTAGCTAATTTATAGCTGTATCAAACAATACAGTTAAGAAAAAAGATCACAGCTAGAGGACATCTTAATTAAAATGCTGAAAACAAAAGGAACTCCACATGAAATACCACTAGTTATAGAAACTTTTGTGTGTGTGTTTTGTAAATCTAATTTTCCAGAGATGTTTCACTGTGAATATCTGAACTTCCAGGGAAAATGAAAGTGGCACACTATCATTCACACCTAAAATATACTCAATAGCTTTGAAGTTTAGATCAAATGTTATCAATCATCTGCTTGTCACACAGATCTCACTTTACCCACACCAGTGTACCGTGTTTCCCCCAAAATAAGGCACTGTCTTATATTTATTTTTCCTCAAGAAGACACATTATGGGTTATTTTCAGGGGATGTCTCACTATGTCTTATTTTCCGGGTATGGCTTATATTGCGGAAATGCTTAGAAATCCTGCTACGGCTTATTTTATGGGAAAGCCACAATGCCTCAATATAGAAAACCCTCCTGTACTCCCAAATTAAGGCCTGTTGATAGCTGTGACAGATAAATGCAACCTCCAGAATCATAATTCCACTGGATACCAAATACTGAGGAATAAAAATAGAAGACAATTGCTTTTATCTCCTTCTCATGAGTTTCCCAGGGGTATCTTATTGGCCAATCTGAGAATGCACGGACCATACATGGACACAACAAATGTCCACAGCTTTAGTACATTTCCCCCCCCAGAATTCCTGTATTTAGAATGGTTAGATCACAAGCAGGTATGGCAAACTATTATAGAAAACACAAACCTCTTTAAAACATGGTGAGGGATTTCTGATTTGTTCAAGCATTGCCCACTTGACTGTTGCTTGCCGTATATTTCCATCATATTCTCTGGAACTTTGAGTACCGCTTGGGGTCCCTCTAGATCTTTCATATCCTGGTTCATTGAAATAGGGTTCTGCAACTAATATGAGGGATTGCACAGACACCAATACCTGTGGAGAAATGCAATTCAAAGAGTTTTCAATGAGTGAAAAGAAATGCACAGCCTATCATCAGGGCTTATCAGGACAATATAAGGCAGTCTCTTCTCCTAGTTTTGTCCTTTTTCAGGATGTCTTCAATAATAGTCACATGGTACACTGTCCAAACATAATGGCTTCTGGACTTGACGGAAGAGACCCCTTTTAAAGGAATGAATCTTCTTTGGGCCAGAGCAGATGGGCAGGAAAAAGTGGCTTGATCCTGGTTTTTCCAAAAGCGGGGCAAAACCCTCCTGCCCACACGGCCAACTCCAAAGACAGGCTGAATATGCAGGACCTGACCATATAGAGCAGTGTCAAGCCTCCCCACTGGATAATTCTCTTTTTGTTGCCTCTCCACCATGCATGTGCATCATTGCAAAAATACACCACCTGCAGCCTCCAAGTACCTCCAACATCCACCCAGGTGACATTCCATTGATTCTATTTTTCCCTCCAGGCTCCAAACTCAGCTTGGAGATCTTAGTTTCCTTCCAAGGACCCCTAGGTACCTACCTACATTTTCTTTCAGCACTTGAAGGAAACTCAGCCTGTCTGCCTTTGTTTTCTCTCAAAGCGCTCTTCCCCACCAGCTTTCTGGGCTTGCCTGCTGGGGTGGTCAGAGTTTCCCTTCAAGCATTCTTCTTCCTGTTTCCTTCATTTCCCCTCAGTGCTGGGAGATTTACGTCTGAGTGCTTTTCTCCCCACAACATACGCCCCTTCCTCCAGTTTCCCTTAGCCAGGCTGGAGCGCAAGGCGGCAATAGGAAAAGGACATAGGACAATGCTCTGCAACAGTAGCATCCTTCTTCTCTTCCATATCCCCTCCTCCCTCCTACCAATGTCCTGGCTGGTGGCATTTTTTTTTGGGGGGGGGGGAGCAGAATGGATGACCAATGAGTGCCCAACCAGATATTCACTTCTTTTGGAGCTATCACCCAGTGTGTCCTTGGACCCTGATACAAGCCAACAGATAAAACAGATAATCCCACAGATAAAATATTCTGCATATACCTATCATTTTGTCAAAGCACCAGCTACCAACTCATAAATATTAATATAGCATACATTCCGTTTCATTTTTTAATTATTCTATGACAATTCAAGGTATTTGTTATTCTTTTTGCAAATATTAATGGGTAACAGAATAAAGTCAGGAAAACCTACATGATTTATAAAGGTTTTGCTCTCAAGGTAATCGATAATTCATTTAAATATTTTATTTATTTATAAATTGAGAAATATAATTAGACTATTATAAGCACATTACAATTGATATAGCACCTAACTGTGGAGCAGAATTGAATATGTGAATGTTTACACAAAATAATCCTAGTGAAGCATGATTCAGTGTCAGATATTTAGTATATTGAAATTGGAAATGAATAATAGAATATGAAGCTGCAACCAGATGCTATTATATTTGTAACCTTCAAACTGGCCATCCTAAGATCAGGGGACGAATGGAAAAGAACCACACCATAGCAGTTCTCTTAACAGATGTTGAATTTTGTCATTTTAGGAATTTCCTGAACTTCATGACATTACCAAAAAAAAAAGTGTCATTTCAACAAAGTTTCCAAAGTTTACACTGAGTTGCATAAGATGGCACTCACAATTTCTCCCAACATCCAGCAATGATCTCTGAAACTGCACCAGAAATGGAGAATTACGAGGTCTGGTTGGGTACACAAAAGTTTTCCATTTGATCTACTGGTCTCAAATTTTATTGGAGAATATGATGGGCTAGAAACCAAAGGTATTGTTCAGATCAAATCTTTGCTTTTTTCTGTGTGTACTGGCACCCACTGATGTACTAAAGAAGAAAAAAGCCACATACCTGCAAAAAGCTTGATGTCTGAGGATTCCACTTCTCTTCTGGTCTTCCATGCCAGGTATTAAGTATACTTAAACAAACCTGAGGAAAAAGATTTTAACTGTGAAATATTTCAATATGTATATACACACATACGTTGTCACAATACAAACAACAACATCCTGCTAGTGGTATATATGTTGCTTCAATTGAGATTTGCACATTCAGCAATGGGCTGTGTGCAAGCTATTGTGAGCATTTCCTCAGTACAGCAGACCGGATGGAACTCAGTCAAGAGTTGTGATGTCAAAGTAAACACCATTACTCCTATCCAACTTCCAGCAAAGCAGAAATTCTCTTGTCGTCTAAAAGACAATCCGTACATGGTGGTCTATTCCCATTAATTAGCAGGTTTTGAGCAGATGAATATTCACATTAGATAGTTCGAAAGTCTTTCTGCACTGTAGCCTGAGATCTATTTTGTAGCAAAACAGACTGGTTAATTTAAAACATTTTATTAACATGTCACTCAAATAAATTAAGTTCTATGTACCCACTTCACCCAGGATGACCAGAAAATCTGTTTTAAACACAATTGTTCCAACTAAGATTAAGACACATTCTTTACCTTGCCATCATTGTAAAGGTTTGGATTGAATCTCACGCTGTGTCCTCCAGTTGTTTCCAGATTCACAAGTGGAGGTGAATTAGGATAGTCTTGTGGAAAATATACATCAAACTCAAAGCATCCATTTGCATAAGGTGTGTCTGCTGGGCCAGTTATCAAAACCTTTGAAAATGTATTACATAGAAGTTATAGTAAGAACCTTAGAAAACTAATTATCTATATAAAAGAAATTACAAATAGTAACAGGAAAATTTATTTTAGTCATTTAATTTTAATTTATAACAGTATTTGACTAAGTTCCTCCTGACGTCTCTGTATCTTTCATTTCTGCCTGGCTCCCTGCCCTGCAGTTTATCAACTTCCAATGTTCTCTGTCATATGTAATTCTTCAGCATAAACAGGCAAAATCTCTCTGTATACAGGCCAAATGATTTCCACCAGATCCCCTCATCTTTTTGGACTCTACTTTGAAATCCCTGCCCCTTCCATTTTCTCTTTTTTGTCTAAGACTTGACACCTCCACTTTTCCTTTTCTCAGTCTGATAATCTATCTATCCAGTAGTCTGTTGCAACACCTGAAGAAGCAACACCAAGATGTATTTCCTTAGGGCAGAGATAGGAGAAAGATCTGAGCAGCCAGAAAGAAGAGACAAGTCCTAGAGGGCAGAGGTGCTACAGTAGGGGCTCTAAATTTCCTCCCCAAGGGCTCCCTTCCCCAATTTTGGAAGACTTGGAATGGACTAAGTACGGGGCCATGAGAGAGACATTTACAACAACAGCCCAAATGTCTTAAGGGAAAGAGGGGTAGGATCAACAAGACTATGTAATTAGTTGGATTATTGGTAAGATGCATACTTTTGTCACTCCTTCCTCCTTCTTCCTTCCAAATCTCATCAGTTAGTTTACTATTAGAATCAAGTAAAAAAGTATCCTCTCTTTAAGTATGCTGGCATCTATCATCATCGTATATCTTAGTTAAATTTTAACAAACTTGGGCCTGTTACAGACTGCCAAAATAAAGCTGCTTCGGGTCTCCTTGGAGATATGCTGTTTAAATGATGCATGCACCCTAAGAATCCGGAAGCTGCACCAAAGCGACCTCTGAACTCTTAGGACCCCATGCATCATTTAAATAGCATACCTCCAAAGAGACCCGAAGCAGCTTTATTTTGGTAGTCTGTAACAGGCCTTAGCTGGCTAATGATCTTGGGAGCAGTATCAGAACAAAAGCAATGTGAAATGAACTGCCACAAAAGTGCAGTAAACAACAATTAGTAAGATTTGCTTGTTATTGTGGTTTTTTGGAAGGAAAAAACACCAATTTACATGTGTAAACCAGCAGAAACATTTCTGGAGTTACCTATACAAAATTGGGCTTAGTTATTTCTCTCTTTAGGGTCTAATCTTTAGGCTTAAAACATGTCATGGGATTTTTTTTAAAACACACGGGCCCTACATATTTGTGATTTTGATTTTTGCGGATTTGATGAATATGTTCTCTCTAAGAATCTCTAGGTTCTCCAGTGTGACTCTATAGTCAACTTTCACCAGAAGCTGACTATAGAGTAATAGTAGAAGATCTAGATATTTCTAGAGGGAACACTCAGCTAGGCATTTATAGGTCTTCCATCATGACTTGATGTTGATGGTGGGAGACCTAGAGATTTCAAGAGCAGTATTCTGTCAGGTTAAAAAGTGTTGTTTTTTTAATCTGTGGTTTCTCCACTTTCATGGGTGTCCTGTGTTCCTAACCTCAGTGAAGGTGGAGGGCCCACGGTATAGCTATTTGGATATTCCAATGCAAATCCATGGAGAAAGAATAGCATTCCAGATTCCACATCTGTTTGCATCTGAGTTTAGACTGGACCTCAACTTATTTGATGTGGATTAGGCCCAGATTTGAATCATCACATTGAATTCCTAACCAAATAGGGAGTATTGTACACAGCTCCAATTCTTGGGGCTTGTAATACAAGCTTGATTTTTTACCTTCATAATGTCTAGTCTCTCCTCATCACACCGGACAAAAACACTGGATGAAGAAGAAAGTGGAAGCGATGTTGAAAGTGTTACAGCTTCTTGAGCAAGACGCCGGGCTCTGGCTGCACTGTTTGCATCACTGGCATTTTTCACCTGAGACATGTAGTGGTAATTTACTTTAAAGACTAGTTTTCCATCATCATCTTCAGAAACCATCTCAAACGTATCTGAAATAAAAAGTATTACATTTTAGTTTAGAGAGGGAAAATGTTAAACTGGAAAAAGTAGATGGATTGACGAAAATGCCACTATATAAACACACCATCTTCTTCTTCACAGAAATTTTAATACACTAAGGTAAATGGGCAGAATGAAGCTCCAACCCATCAGTTTAGGCATATTGACTATCTTGATTTTCTTGCATACAAATACACTAATTGACAGGCACCATTTAGAAGTACACTACTAAGAATATCATGGATTACACTCTGGTTATAAATGATCATGGGAGAAATGAATTCATCATCATCATCACCATCACCCCCCCCCCACCACCACCATTTTTTTTGTATCCCACTATTTCCTGATTGTGCTAGTTTTACTAAACATATTATCTGTTTCCTGCTATTGAAATATTGAAGCCCATTAAACATTACTACCTTTCTCTACATATTAAGGCCATAATTTAACATTACCCATCAAAAGAACATCTAGAGAAAAAAAGGCAAAAAGGGAAGATGACACTAACATGTCATATAACTTCTTTAAGTCTTAGCACATGTAATTTCTAACCAAACACAGTGTGTAGAGCTAGTGCTGGGTCAATTTCATTTATTTTTCTGCTAGAATGTTTTCAGCAGATTTATTAAAAGAATCAAAGAGAATCACAAACCTTCCACTTGCTGAGACTTCAGATTTCTAAAACTAAGTATCATTGGGAGATGAACAGAATAAAATCTCAACCAAAAATCCATCTCATAGGTTGCCATAATTACAAAGTCCTGAAGTTACTACTGAAATGTTAAGTCTCCCTCCTTGAGAAATATAGATAGAGCATAAAAATCTGATGTATTATTTGTAGATTTATCACTGTTATCTGTGGGCTGGTTTTTAAGTGTCAGAAAACACTCTTCTTGAAAATGGAGTAAAGATGGGAAGTTCACAAATCTTCATTTATTAATACACCCAGCTTGGCTCAAAAAGTCCTTTATATTTTATAACAGCTTTGGAAACTGCATAAAAGCAGCAAAAAAGGAAATGTGGTTTATTTGTGCTTCTTGTCACCACTTCAACCTATTTAGAAAAAACTGAAGACTGGTAATTACTAGAGATGTTCATTCTGTTATGCTTCCAAATATTGAAATAATTAAGACTATACTACGGTCGGCCCTCCGAATCCACAGATTTTTTATCCACAGATTCAACTACCCACAGCTTGAAAATATTTTAAAAATATATAAATTCTTAAAACAAACAAACCTTGATTTTGCTATTTAATATAAGGGAAATCATTTTACTACCCCATTATATAGAATGGGACTTGAACAGCCACATATGTTGGTATCCAACAGGCAGTCCTGGAACCAAACCCCAGGAGACATCAAGTATCCACTGTACATCTTTCAGCAGCTAGTCAATAAATGACCTAGTTTAGCAGCAGTATTATGTCCTGATAGATGGCTACCTTGATCTTCGCTTCTCCAGCTCCCCCACTCTCTGAAGGTTTTTTGTACTATAAAAAGCTTCCACCCTTCCTCCTTATACGTCATAGATTTGAAATTAACCCCCCCCACACATCTGTGAATTACCCTTTTTCTTCCTTTGAAATCCCTGTGTGTGCCCTTGCCCCCACCTCCACCAAATTGACCAAGGCCAAAAGGAGCTCCAAAACTGAATGAAGTGACTTCTAGAGCTCTGAAGGAGCTGAAAATAGCTATTCAATCATAAGACTACACCCAACACTGCTCTATAGTAACAAAGAATATTATCAATCTAAGCAAGTGTGACTAGAACAACTGATATTGTCTCTGCTTACTTCTACCTCTACCTCCTCTTCCTGTTCCCTCTAAGTTGAATTTTACACTGCAAGTTCCTGGGATCAGATCTCTGTCCTCCTCTACTCTGAAAAGTGCTATGCACATCAATAGAAGTTTCTAAATATTAATTTTAATTTTAACTCTTTCAAATGTCTACAGCCTTTTTTGTTTTTGTGCCACAATACAGAAATGCAGAGATTTATTTTCAACTTACCGAACTGGAGTTTTTTCATTACAACCACATATTTTTCTTCAAGGGATCTTAAAACAGACAAAGGCTTGGGTTTCACTGCAGCTTTTTTAGAGTATTCAGCTAATTTTTTCTCTGTTATAATAATTGTAAGAAAGAAGATTATGTTAAAACAATATTTTAAAATACAACTTTCTATTGAATTTATTTCCTTTCCAGTATAACAACAAAGCAACAGCAAAGGACTCAGATGTAAACAATCGTAAAGTCAATTCAAATGCAGAATTTTTAAAGAATCATGTATGAGTATAAATCAAGCTCTTGGTAGCAGAATTTAGTTCTGCTTTTGGCCATTCTTCAAATGTACCACCAAAGTCTTAAGACAGGAAATTTTTTATGAGAAGTGAAAGTAAAGGGCCATGGACAAAAGCTTCAATATTTTTGTCTCAGTACCATCTTTTTTGTGTGTGGACACCCTGCAGAAACTGAAACAATGAGACAAACATTTATTTCCATACGTGTATGCCTTTGAAGACTATGGTTGCATTCGCACAACAGAGATAATCTGGTTTGACACCATTTTAACTGTCATGGCTCATTGCTAGGGAATTCTGGAAATTCTGCAACTAACTACCATCCACAGAATGCCCTAGCCTTGAGCCATGTTAGTTAAAGTGGTATCAAACTGGATTATTTCTGCAGTATGGATGCAGCCTATGCCGTGTATTTGTGAAAGTTTCAGTATAACTGTTTTCAATGCAACCAGCTTTCAATTTAAAGAAACATTAACTGTATTTATCTATCCAGAGCTTTTTTCCATCTGTTTATAAATGTAACAGGATGCTGAGTGACAACTTGTTAACAATTATATGTCTCACAAACAAAATCCTAAGAAGTAATAAGCTGAAGCAGTCTAGTTGACAGGGAACTACGGACAGAGGCTAGGGACACAGTCAGAGAGGAATGCAGAAAGATGCTAACTGTGAACAAAAATAAAGAAAAGAAACAATGGATGAGAGACAAAACACTGCAAACTGTAAAAGAGAAAAGAGAAGCTAAAGAAAAGAGCGACAGAACAGAACCAGAACACTGAATGCAACTGTTTAGCAATTAGTGTGCAAGAATAAAGAGAATTATTATAATAACCACTGCAGTGAAATAGAAGACAACAACAAAATAGGGGGAACAAGAGACCTCTCTTCGAAAAGATCTAGGAATTCAAAGGGAAATTTAAATCAAGAATGGGGATGTTATTTGATCAGCAGAGGAAAATAATACATGACCAAGATGAACTATAGACAGTGGAAGCAATACACAGAAGAACTATATAAAAGACAAGAACGGGTGAATGATGCATGGGAAGAAGACCCATGTGAAGATGAATCCCAAATTCTGGAAATTGAAGTAAAAGTGGCACTCCAAGCAATTGGGGAAAATAAATCACCAGGAACAGATGTCATACCAACAGAATTGCTAAAATCCAAAGACAGAGTTAAGCTTAGTTTTAACTAAAATCTGTCAACCAATACAGGAAACAAAACAATAGTCCACAGATTGGAAACAATCAATATACACTGCCATTCCTAAAAAAAGAGACACAAGCAAGTGCAGCAACTACAGTGCTCCTAAAAATGTTTCTTTTTTACCTTGGTTGGCTTGGCGCAAACTTGTTGTAGCAGCATACACTATCTCAGCAGTCCTCTGGATATCTGGCACCAGAAGTGTCAGTCCCTCTGGTTCCTGATCTGATGTATCTGACTTCACTCCAGTTTTTGATTTGTCCTTTTTAGACCTACAAAATACAAGATTGTGGTTTTAAGTAAAGTTGATTAAATTAAAAAATAAGTAACAAATGAAACAGTGAGAACCTTTCAAAATCCAAATTTTTGTTATGGTAAATAAATCAAAATGCATTTAGCTTGATGCACACAGACTTGTGAAATATAGGAAGGAAACCAACCAAAGTCCCTATAACCGAAAAAATCAAAGATAATAACCAAACAAAACAACCGAAGGGTTCTGGCAAAAACTATAAGGGAATAACAGCACCCTGGAGCAAAAAAACAATGTAGTATCTAAAAGGGTAAAATTACCCCACTGGAAGATCTATAAATGCTAAGGGTGAATAAAATATCCAAAGTACAAAACCAGAGAAACTAAACCCTGGAGAAAAGCCAATAAAACAACAGAAAGGGTGGAGAAACCCCCCCTCCTTTTTTTCCCCCTTTGGCAATTATAAACAATTCTATAAGAACAAAAGGCCAGATGCGTTTCGACCTACGTCTTCTTCAGTGGCCTGCCAATGTTTAAAATATAAAAAGTATAATAACTCCTTAGCACACAATATAACTTTGCTGAATTCAAAAGCTGCAATGAGCCTAACCTGCTCTCAGAGTGTCTTATATAACCAGCTGTGCTGTTATTCCCTTATAGTTTTTGCCAGAACTCTTCGGTTGTTTTGTTGAAATATAGGAAAGAACATTTATATTTGTGTTGTACATATATGTTGCTGCTGTGTTCCTTCAAGTTGTTTCCAACTTGTAGTGACCTTAAGGCAAGCTTAAATTGGGGTTTTTGTGGCAAGATTTGTTCAGAATGGGTTTATCTTTCCTTACTTCTGAGGTTGAGAGAGTGCAATTTACCCACAGTCACAGCAATTTGAACCATGGTCTCCAGAGTCACAGTCCAAGGCTCAAACCAGTACACATGCTGGCTTTCTATATATGCTCATCTCTTTTCTCCATCTGCCTACCACTACCCAAACAAGCTTGTGCCGTTATATTAAAATATTATTTGATTTTGTCAAGCAATTTGTCTGTGTAAAATCAAATTCTATAACAGCTTGCATGTTTAAGATACTAGTTTCTGAATTAAACCTGAATTAAAAAGTAGCATTAATAGAGGTACAATGGGCCCTTTGTATCCACTGGGGTTTGGTTCCAGAACTCCTTGTGGACACCAAAATTCATGAATGTTCAAGTCCCATTGGCATAGCAAAATGATGTCCCTTATATAGAATGGCAAAATTGAGGTTTGCTTTTTGGAATTCAAAAATATATATAATTTCAAGCCATGGATGGTTGAATCAGTGGATGTAGAATCTGTGCACATGAAGGCCTGATTGCAATTAAAAACATATTCAGTTCTTCATGTCTGACTAATTTGATTACCTTGGTGTCTCCCCTACTGGCTTGGATCGCCCCTTTCCTACCTTGCTGGAAAGTCTTCTTTTTTAAAAATTGAAATCTGCTGTATTGCACCAAGGTCTCCCAAGCTAATAATCATGTTGTCTTTCAAACCATCTAGCTCCTCAAAAGGAGTAGTAAGTTTTTTAATTGATTCTTCCCTTATCTTCTTTTCTTAATAGAAGGCGTCACTTGATTTTTGTCTTTGCTCTCCACCAATACTTTCTGTAGCACCTTCTTTTCAAAAAGAAACTGTACTGAAAAAGGCATGTAGACCAAATTCGTTCTTGACTTCTGGTCAGCTTCTCAGTGTCAAAGCCAGAGTGACTGTATAGCTGTACTTGTTGCTGCTATATTTCTAGCTGGAAACAATGCTGAATCATGCCATGCATCTGATATAAATAGTAGGGCCTCTTGAATCCTTTCTACTGCCCCATACAAAGAGTGCATATACTGATATTTTTGGTCTCTTAAATCTCCTGTGTCCATAATACTGCTGTTCTTCTGAAAATGGAAGCTACAGTGGAAGAAAGATCAATCTTGTGGCTTCATGTGATTTTTTAAGTGCCATTTTTATTCTATGTTCATCCATATCTGGATATGGTGTATCACCCTCGTTAGGGGCAACTGTATGAGAAATTAAAGTAGAAATTGTTCCATCGATCAATGGGACTTTAAGCTACTCCATGTCCTTCCCCTACTGACTGTCCTCCAGCTCTAATGCTTGCAACATGTACTTAGAATTATCTACACTGAATAACTTGTTTGTAGTCATTTCTTTTTCCATGGCACTCTCTGTAGTATCCTCTCTGTCATTAAAATTTCATCCTCCTATCTCTCCCTCAGATATTTCTGTTCAATCTCCACCTCTAAATCTGTGTTATCTTTTTCTAAATGTTTTGACTTTTTATTGCATTTTCACCAAGTTTTTCCTTCTTATTCCCTAACATTACTAATTTTATTTCCTTCTCTCTCTCCCTCTCTTTTTTTTGCTTAGATTTAACAGTATTGCATGCTGCAGACTTTTCCATCCTATCACCACCTGAATTGTGTCATTTAATTATTTGGAATCATTAGATATTACATTTACTCCATTTAATTCCTGTTTATTCAGTAAACTCATTCAACTCATTTGATTGTAAAAAAATCATTAAATATTTAGAATTCATTAAATTGCTTTCCAATACTAAGGGTGGTGAAACATGCGAAATAATCATGGTATTAATTTCTCTACTGACTGATTCTCTAATTATTTCTTATAAATTTACTGTCCTGAATAACTAAAGTAGATACATGTGGATAATCACGTATTGATTCATTCACTGTCCCTGGGTTGTCTGCCACCATTCTTTGCAAGTAAGATAGCAAGAAAATGTGACCTTCAGTACTTTTCCATTGCCCTGTTGCCTCTTTGTTTCCAAAAGACCTGTCCATCAAATGCTGTGTCTGCATTCCAGCCTCCTGCTTGGAAACACAGTGTGATTCAGCCCCATCCCACTGTGGAACATCCATTTCCAACATGGTGGCCCAAAATGACATTCAGCGATTTCTCTAGTTGTAACTGAAGAGCTCCTGAGGAGGTAACTGCTTCCTTTGTTTCAGCCCCAATTTTAATTTTTTTCACCATTTTTAATGAGACAGCAGGAGCACTCAGAATTGCTTTCACTAGTCATAGTAGATATTCTCTTCAATGACTTCTCATTAAATATTTCAGAAGAACACGTGTCTGCGACCATCTGGATCTTTTCAAAGTATTGGCTCCTTCTCTAAATCTTTCCTTCTCTTCTGAGTGTTCTCCATTAGTAAACCATTTAAACTAATCTAGTGTATGTGAAGGCAAAAAACCATGTCTAGTTGGCTAGCAAAGAAATTTAAAAACTGAGGTGAAGTCACAGGAATCAACCATCTTATCAGAAAAAAAATCTTGGGACTTTGGGATACCTTAACTGTTGTTGGTACAAGAAGAATAACCCAACTGTTTGTAGATTGCTCCTCCATGCCATCCAGAGAATTGCCTTGTATTACTGAACAGCAGGACCATTATACTGTTATGCTCCATCTTCTATTCCTAATACTGTAAATTATTATCTATCTTTTATTTCTATGAATTTCAGTCTACTTACTGTATACAGTCATGTATGTCTAGAAACTTAGGTTAAAAAATGACTCAAAAAACCTGAGTCGACTTATCCATGGATCAATGTAGATACTGTACTTTAACTTTCATTTTAAAAAGGTACCATCCCCTGGTGAAAGGCAAGATTATAATTGGTCCTGAAAGCACTGACCCCTCTCTATTATCTCATCCATCCAGCCTTTGGTATGAGCACAAACAGTTATGCCTGCAGGAATTTTGTAAGTTCTTTGGCACTGTTTTCCATTGGTTCGTCCTTTACGTCATTTGTTGAATGCTCTTAAGTTTCACCCTGGAACTATCCATGGGTCATATCAAAATCCATAGTTTTGATCTCAGAACCTGCCCTCAACTTATACATGAGGTTAACTTATAGTGGAGTATATATGGTAATTATCTTTCTTACTGTGTTTACATGGCCACTTGTAATATACAAACATTTTATACTATTTATATTAAAATACAGACATTTCCCTCAAAATATAGGGGTACCTCAAGGTTCCATTTTAGACCTTTTACTTTTCATACATTACTCTTGACTTATTTTACACTTATTGGCCTGTTACAGACAGCCAAAATAAAGCTGCTTCGAGTCACTTTGGAAGTATGGTATTTCAATGATGCGTGAGTCCTAAGAGTCTGGAAGCTTCACCAAAGCTGCACTCCAGTCCTTAGGACTGGAGCGTGGCTTTGGTGCGGCCTTTGGACTCTTAGGACGCATGTATCATTGAAATACCATACCTCCAAAGTGACTCGAAGAAGCTTTATTTTGGCTGTCTGTAACAGGCCATTATTATCAACTGTCTTATTTATACTTCAGTATTAGCAGTCATTATCTGTCTTGATAAAATTCAGTTATTTTCAGTCTTCTTAATTGTTGTCCATGCACAGAAGCTACACATAGAGAAACAGGACAGTAGGACCATGCTCATAGCTCTACATTCTGATGTCATGTATGGGATTGATTATATGGGTATATGGATGGTAGAGTCCTTGGCATATTTATAATCTCTTCTTGCATCTTCCTCAAAGCTCTGTATTCTTTTTTAAAACTAAAATGTTTGTAGGTTATTTTTGATTTTGTCATTTGAACTCTCTCTCTTTTAAATTTTTCTATTCACACAGTGAATCTAGATAATGCTTGAACAGAAGGCGCTTTAGGAAACACAGTGCCTCAAATTCATGGACGAAGTAAAACAGGACAGAAATTAACTAAACAAAGAGAAATCGTAGTTTACCTCTGAGTCCACTCTTATTAAATCGCATCATTAGCATTCCATTTGCAATTGGCAAATACTAGTAGATCTAATTCTTTCACTATTTATTCTTTCTACACTTTTCTTTGCTTGTCTTGGTCCTCTCTATTCCCACCTTTAGCTGTGGTTGCTGTTTAGTATTCTGCTGCTCATCACATTTTTAATTGTAGAAAAACTGCATTTTTGGGGGCTTGTGATTCCTCTTTTCTTCCTCTTCCCCATATTTCTCATTATACTCATCTCCAAGTGTATTCACTCACTAGTTTCTGCTTATCTTTCACCTCTGATTTCTCCATATTCTCCTCTTCAGTTTTTATATTTCATTGCTTCATATTAAAATTCTATCTCATTTCTGGATCTTCATACTGTTTCTCTTTTTTTCTTCTTATAGAATTCTTATTAGTTGGTATGTAATTGCTTTCTCTTCCTCTTTTTATAAAATACCTCAGCTCATTTATTCCTGTTAGCTCGTCTTTAATTCCTTCTGCCCTATCCTAACTAGCCTGTCCTCCCCCTTTATCTGATCAAATTAGATTTGAAGCTCATTAAGCTGTCTTTCATGAACTATGTACAGAAATCAAGTTACTTATAGAGACTTCACAAAATTATTATTCTTCACATTCCATAACATTTTATTTTTCTTCTGCATTTTAACAGTCACAGACATCCACCTTTAAGTCTCTAACATGTAGCAATATGTTTCTGTCTGTTATCATGGAGACACGAAAAACAGTTTGTTCATGTAAGAATTAATAATTAATGCTCCAGAAACTTTCCCACCAGTAATCAATAAATCAATTTCAGGCTTTCTGTAAATGTAGGGGACATTAACAGAGACATATTTATATATCCTCTAACAATTTACAGAGGAAAACTGGGACATTTATAGCGAAACAAGCTAAGAGATATTGCTGTGGAAGGGAGCTGCCAAATGATACAAGGATCCAGAAATGGAGTAAAGGCCACAACTTTATTGAACACACAGCAACAAAGGTAGGGTTGGCCCAAAGCATGAGGTCTGGATCTGGAACATCGATCAACACCCTGTTTGTTCGATAAACCAAAATGCCTGGTCATGGCCAGGCTTCGGGATGACATAGGGGCTATGTAAAATGACATCTCGCAGACATGCAACCGGCCAATCGCATGTTCTCAGTTAAGCCCCTAGTCACCAGGAGGCACTGTCACGATGTGGCCCCCGCAACAGTCACAGCGCATGCCCTCAGCGCTCCCGTGTCCAGAAGGACTCCTGATCCAGTGCTATGCAACCCTGGAAACCACACCCATCAGATCCATGACCTTCGCTACCACCCCCAATAGTTGTGACAAGATACATCCTAAACCCAGGGAGGGAAGGTGGGAGAGCTGAGCAAAATGGTGCTGAGCACGGACGCCATGTGGCCTAAATAGGCCCTAGAACACGGAAGGGGCCGAGGGAGGGAGGGAGCCCTGCCTCCAGGCCCAGCCAACCAATTGGCTTCTTGGAGGACCAGGGCAGCCAATGGGAAGAGACTAACCACCTCCCGTGCATGCCAGGAAATGGGAGTTCCCAGCAGGAGGCAGAAGTCCCTCCCCAACCTCCTTGGCTGGCCAATCACGGGCCTGCCGAACCCCGCAAAGCATGCTGGGGTGCGATTGGGCCCGTGGAGCAGATGGCAGCAACACAGCCGGCCTGGAATGTTGGGCGGCTGCATTTGTAGCAGTATGCTTTTGCATAAAACTACCACCCCTTCCTCTTCTCTTCCCCTGCTGAATTAAGATGATTCAAAAATTCAAAGCAATCATTTTTCATTGCCTGTACCTCAGTTTTACCACCATGCCTGCCTTGGTACAGGGACCAAAAGTGCATTTCAGAATTCTCTTCTAATTTGATGACTTGAAGTCATATGCACACATAATAAGTAATGGAATGATTTACATTTGATAAGCAACTTTTCTAGATCTGGCCATCTGGTTGATAACCAAAGACCACTGGATTCCTTCTAATCAAACAGAGCACATTTCACATCTGAGATCTGACTAAGAAAATGAAACACTGCTATGTGATTAAGAACCCTGAAAAAGCTGGGCTTCCCATAGAATGAGAGGATGCACAGGTTTTCCTCATTTGTTCAGATTAACTATGTCCTAAAAATTTGAGTAATGTTATGGCTGATTTTAAGAGGGTGGGGAACTCTTCTAGTAAAGTTCAAGGTTTTGCTAGCCTTCTGGTAATAATTCTGTAATAAATTAAGAGCGCTCTCTGTACAACTGAAAGAATTTTAATTAAGGATATATGTCTATTATCCTCTCTTCCTATTTGATTTGTTATCCACCCTAATAAGTACATAATAGTATAACCTGTGTTTGATATAGGACAATATCTGCATTAAAAATATAGGCTCTGGCCTACTTCATATACTGATGTGGTAAACTTATGCATGGCAGATTTTAGCAAGGAGAAGCATTCCACCCCACCTGCAACCTGAAGTGGTATAGTCAAGATATTTGTTGTTGTCGTTCACCACCCTCCAGTTGATCATGACCCATGGTGACCCTGTGGATGAGACATCTCCAAGACTCCCTGTCCTCTACTGTTCTGCTTAGTTCCTGCAAAGTCATACCTGTGGCCTCCTTAATAGAATCCTCCATCTAGCATGCGGCCTTCCTCTCTTTCTGCTTCCCTCCACCTTTCTTAGCATTACTGCATTTTTCAATGAGTCCTCCCTTCTCATGATGTGTCTAGGTACGACAGCCTCAGTTTTGTCATTTTGCCTTCCAGGAGGATTTCTGGCTTGATCTATTCTAGGACCCATTTGTTTGTCTTTTTGGCTTTCCACAGGTTCCTCAGGACTTTTCTCCAGCTCCACATCTCCAATTAATTGATTTTCTTCCTATCATCTTTCTTAATTGTCCAGCTTTCACATCCATAACTGGTAATATGGAATACAGTGATTTGTATGATTTTAACTTTTGTGCTCAGTTGTATAACTTTACATTTTAGGATCTTTTCTAGTTCTTTCATGGCTGTTGTGCGCATTTAATCTTCTTAATATTTCCTGGCTGCAATCCCCGTCCTTATCAATGTTTGATCCCAGGTCTGAGAACTCTTTTACTAAAGGTCCATCCAATCCAGTGTGTACAGCCCTTATTGAGAACACCACATCTTACTGCATTTGTTAAAATAGCAAGAGAAGTTAAAGAAATACCTTAGACGATTAGTGTAAGTATCCACACATGTCTTCATTTTAGCCAACAGAGTTCCAACTGAAGCTTGAGACTCCAACTGCTCTTCTTCCTCTTCTCCATTTTCTCCAGACAGAGGCAGCAATAATGGCACCATGGATGTGCATGAAGCAATAGCACGGAGAAGCTCTAACAAAGCTCTGTAGAGAGGAACATGCCTGGCCATGTCCAGAACTAGGAAAGAAAGAAAGTAATGTGGTAAAAACTTCACACACCTAGATTGACTTAAAACAGGAAAGATTACCTACAGTGAGCCTGCGCCATATGTGGGTTTCACTTACGCGACTTTCAACATACGCTGAAGCTGTGGGAGAATTTTATCAATGGTGCACGCATACCCATGGCGCAAGCACCACCTGGCGCCATGAGCACGCACCCCATTATTTTCAATGGGGTGCAAGCATATGTAATTTCCCCCTAACATGGGTGGGTAGGTCCGGAATGGATCCCCCACAGAAGGGAGTACTGTACTGTTTGTAGACGTTTGTGCAATGGGAATTAAGAAAAATGCATTTGTATACTGTTACAACAAAAATGTGCAATTTCATTATACAAATTTCATTTTATAAAGCAAACTACACTATGTTCAAATAATATAAATATATTTAATCTGCATATCTTATTCTTAATAGACAAAATTAACACGACTCATCATTTATTAATTTCTTTATTAAGGAAATTAACAACTATAATTAAAACCATACTAAAAGCAACAAGGAACACTTTGTACTGCCTCAAAAAAGAGACTTTCTATCAACAAAAACTCATGCAAAAATAAAAACCAGTTACTCTTAAAGGTGCTGCTATATTCTTTCCCTACTCTCTTTTTATGCTGACAGAGACTAACAGCTACTTCTTTGAAAAGGGAAAAAAGGTACACTTTAAAACTTCAAAATGAGCACTGAATTAGTTTCCAAGTTTTTCACTGCTGTTGAGTAGATGCTGGTATTCCAAACTGCTAAAATATGAAGATCCACTAAACAGCCAAAATACAACAGGAATAATTGCAGCAGCACAGCAGAGGTAAACTTAATGGTTATACAGAATGATAGTCTGTTTCAAATGGTATCAAGAAAGAAAATGAGAAGTGATATGCTGTTCTACCAAGTGCTAGCAACATTCTAACTGGAGCATGCCATTAAATTTTGAGAATCATAGTTCAGGGACACTATCAGGCTGGCAGCAGAGAATATGTATGGTATGAAACTAAATAAGTGAAAATGAAGTACATTAGGTAAAGAAAATAAATGATTAAGAGACAATGATGGAGGATACTGCAGATTTTCATTCAGAATGGCTAAAGCAGAATTCAAAGATATAACCATATCAGTTAGTCTGCAGAATCAGTATGCAGAGAGATCTTGTAGCACCTTGGAGACTAACTGAAAGAAAGAAGCTGGCAGCATGAGCTTTCATAGACTTCAGTCTAATTCCTAAGATGCTTTTGGTGGAGTGGAGCCAGGGACAGACATATATATGCCATAGATATGTGAGATTGTCAATTCAAATTCAACATTGCAGAGTTGACACTCATAGGAACAACATACTATCAGGACATACTAAGGTAAGGCAGTAAGGCATCTGTAGAAATATTGAATGTACAGTGATTCTGGACACAAAATGTTACAACCCTGATAAATATAAGTTAAATTCTAATGCTACATATTTGGCAAAATAGGATATGTTAGCAGATGTGGGGAAAATAGTATTGTGGGAGTTTTGAACAATCTTGCATCTGAAATTTAATTCAGACTCTTTGAAAACATATTTTTCAGAATGAACAGCAATATTTTTACTGACCATAACATATAATTAAGCCATGACAAAAGGTGAATGGTTTTTACAGTGCTTTTGCCTAGATGTAAACAGAAAAAGGATAGATGAGCGTATGGAATGATGGCATTATTACAGCCCAAAGAATTCATCCCATAGAAGTTTTAAAATGTAGATAAATGAAAGAATGGCCACAAGACCTGCTTGTTAAGATTAAGTGTGTTATGAGAGTTTCTGCAGTGCAAAGTATTTTTGTTACCTTTCCAGACAGTATAATCTATTGTCTCAACACTCAACAGTTTTTTCTTCTCAGTCTATCTCACTCTTACCCGAAGGAGAAAAATATCAAAGGACAAGTATTTGTGAATTCCGACCCATCAATACATATTTTTGATTTCTTGAACCTTTAGATGTCAGTGGAATCAATAATCACATAACCATGGTAACTATGCATAGCTATGTAACTGTTCTTCCACCTGAATAATTTTTTATCAACTTTCTATCTCATAACAGGCTTTGTGCAACTGGTTTGCCTACAAATAGCCAATTCTTTCATTTACAGGAAACACCCACACCCATAGGTGAATCCTAATACAAATCTATTAAAATAAGAAAAGGCAAGGAGTTCATTTGCATTACAACCTGCATTTAAACACAGATGAAGTTTTAAGAGAACAAGAAATCACAAAGAATTTGAATATGCTGATCACAACTGAAGTTAAAATATTAAATTACTCATTTTGGCACTATTTCATTTTATTGAACAAGTCCAAATGTATAGCAATACTTAAATATGTTTCACAGCCATTCCCTGTATCCTAGAATGAAGGGTTGGTATTCATCATTATCGGTAAACATAATTCTGCTCTAATTTAAAATGTTTAAAAGTGCATGAGAATGTGGGCCATATTATACAACTGGAACAGTGGGAGAAAGCATGGACTAGAGGTGTAAAGTTTACATTGAGCTCTAACATGACAGAAAATTTCTGTAAGATGTTTTATAGGTGGCACCTTACACCAGAAAAACATATAAAGGCTCCTCTAATACATGCTGGGAAATATGCAGATAATATGGAATCCTTATATCATATTTGGTGGTCCTGCAAGAAAGCACAGGTGTATCAGGCCAAAATTCACAAAGTAATGCAAGAAATTTTGAAAAGGAAACTAAACTTGAAAACAGAATTCTATCTTTTAAACGTAATTGAAGAAAAAATAGAGAAGTGTCAGGGAAAATATATATATAGTATATATAGTAATGGTGGTTAGGACAGTCTATGTTAGACATTGGGGAAAAAAACAATTACCAACACAAGAAGAATGGCTATTGAAAATTTGAGACTCAATGGAGATGGACAGATTAACATGACTATTAAAAGAAAAGACTTCTCGAAAGTTTGAAAAAGATTGGAAGATGTTGGAACTCGGGGAAAGGTTCTTGATAGCAAAGTAAAAATTTCACCTACAATGGTGCAGAATATAATAAAATAGATAAGAAAATCAAGTAACAGACAGCTCACTTAAAGTAGAGTTACACTTTATCAACAGACAACAAATGTAAAGGTATTTCAAATACAGCTAATAGCTATGTCATAGGAAGTCATAATTTTAATGTTTATGTTCATGTTCAGTGCTATCATATTTATTTAACAGTTCAGGTGTTTTTGTTCTGTTTAGCTTTTTGCTGGTTTCTAATGAATGAATGTACAGTAATAAGACTGTATTATGTTTTATATCATTTTTATTATGTGTTAAAATCAATAAAATATGATAATGAATAAAAGTTTTATTGGATTTCTGCTCTTCTCGACAATTGGATCAAACTACATTTTCAAAAAAGGGGCTAAACTATATAGAATCAACATCAAATTTATTAAGTAAGTATTACAATTAACCATTTAACAGTTTTATTCACCTTCTCTTTCACTACAACACAACCATCCCATCATCTGAAAATGGTTCTTAGGCACTGTTGATTGGTGTTTCTGTATTATTAGGAATTATCACATCGTTTTAGTAGATTTAAGCTGTATCTGTCAAAATGACCAGTGCAATAAAAACTACAGGTTGAATCTCCCTCATCTGGAATTCCAAAATTTGAAATACAGTTGTCTCTCCATATATATTCACTGGGATTAGGGGTGAAGGATCTCTGTGAATGTGGAAAACTGCAAATTGAAAAAACACTATTGTTTTTACCAAAAAGAAGACCTATCTAGGAATCTCCAGGTCCTCTAGTGCAACATCTGTCAGAGGTTGATCATAGAATCATGTTGGAGAACCTACAAATACCTAGAGAAGTATTTTCTCTAGCAACCTCTAGGTCCTCCAGCACAACTCTATGGTCAGCTTCTGGCACAATTGCTCTGGAAGACACAGAGATTCCTAGAGAGAACATATTAATCAAAACTGCAAATAATCAGATCTGCAAAAGTGAAACAGCAAATGTGGAAGTTCAACTGTACTTCCAAAAATAAAAAATAAAAATTAATGGGTGACTGAGATAATGACATTTTTTGCCTTCTGATGATTCAATGTACAGAAACTTTGTTCCATGCATAAAATTATTTAAAATATTTATAAAATTACCACCATGCCATGTGAAAAGGCGTATATTAAATATAAATGAATTTTTTGTGTTGGTTCCATTTCCAAGATATCTCATTGCTGTTGTTGTTGTGTGCTTTCAAGTTGTTTCCTCTCATGTATTTTTCTGGGCAAGATTTGTTCAGAGGAGGTTTGCCACTGCACTCCCGAGGCTGAGCATGTGACATGTTACTTGTCCAAGGTTACCCAGTGAGTTTCATGGCCAAGCTGAGAACCAAAACCTGGTTGCCAGAGTTGTAATCTAACACTTAAACCACTATACCGCACTGGCTCTCATTATGTACATATATGCAAATAGAGAAATTCTAAAATCCATCACCATCCTGAAAGCACTTCTGGTCCCAAGCAAATTTTGAATAAGGGAGACTCAATCTATATTAGTATCCAATCCTTCTATTTCCCTGATTACTGCTTGTATAGAGATAACACTACAACCACATTAACCCTGCTTTCTATGCAAAAAGAAAGTGTGTATAAGTGTCTTCAAGCCACCTGTTGACTTATGTGACCCCATGAATTTCACAGGGTTTTCTAAGGCAAGTAATACTCAGGAGTAGTTTTGTCAGTTCCTTCCTCTAAAACACAGCCTACAGCACATCCCACTCATATTAGCTTACTTGCAAATTAGCTTACTTGCTGTTCACCGCTATGATCTCTGGAATAGTGGTATATAAATAAATAA
>NC_056522.1:58183237-58369033 GCF_019175285.1 Sceloporus undulatus
ATTATTATTATTATTATTATTATTATTATTATTATTATTATTATTATTATTATTATTATTATTATTATTATTATTTCCTCAAATCCACTGTGGTTAAATGATAGCTATAGTCGAGTCATTTGGCAAGCTTGAACTCTTAACAGTTATAGAGTATTCTATTTCCACAAGTATTAGTACAGCTTGTTTGGTATCATGTCTTGTGGAGTAGCAGCTGGAGAAGATATACATATTTATAACAACCTGTTTCTTAGTTTTTACAAGTAGACATGACAGAAATCTACCAGGGGGGGGGGGGAATCAATTAGTTCAGCTGGCAATGGCCAAAAGCAATATTACCTCTAACATTAGTCTGGTCTGAATTTATAAGTGTGTTTGATTCTCTTTATGTGTAGTTTACAATCTCTTAGCAATGTCTGGTACACTGTTCTCTGGGATGGGATTTCCCCCTTCCCCTTTCCAGCCTCTTGGGGAAAAAGACCAGCTACCCAATGGGAATTGATTGAAAGAGACCGACTGGCTCAAAGTCACACCAAGAACTTTTCCTTTAGATATATTTTCCATTAAACATATATTTGAACCCAGGCCTCTTGGCCCCACTCCAACATTTCTATCACTCACTTTGTTGGGTGAGATGGGTAAAATAACCATAGAGGAAAGAGTAATTCAAAATTTCATTTCCTAGTTATATAATCTCAGAAAAGTTTATAAGCAAGCAAATTTTACTCCTTGTTGAAGTTCTCTATTTGAGATTACTAAGGAGCACCATTATTTGAGAAAATCTACCTCTCTTTTCTGTGTACTTACCCTTGAAATTTTTAGGAAAAGGATTTACTGCACTGATTACCCTTCATAGCTTGCTGTGTACTTTGTGCCCTCTGAAAGTGGGCAACATTCTCTAAACCTTTTCACTCAATTTACGTGTGATTTATGATTCTTTTAAAATTACATGAGGCTGTTCATTTCTAAGATACTGTTTCTGTTTGAATCATTATTGCTAAATGACAGTTTTCTAAGATAAACACAGCATCCTTGTCCACATCTGTCCGCTAATCTGTCTCCTTCTTCACGGTTCTGCCTGCTACACCAGCAAATGTCAGAGTGAAAACTGGATTGATATAAAGGCTTTTGAAGCAAGACAGAAGTCTTACTCCATGTTCTCAATGTCAAACCTGCAAATTTCAATCATTTCCACTGCTTTTTAAGTGATTTAAATAGTGCCAACGTATAGAACAAATATCATGCCTTTAAGACACACATTTGCAGTACACAACTCAGAACTGCTCAACAAATAAAACTTCGTTTTTAATTCAGTTGTAAAAACCCAACAAGAACCACACACAAAATTTTCTTTATAAATTGTCCAAAATAATATATGTAATCAATACAAATGTTATAAAGGATACGCAGACTGCCAAATGACATTTATTTTAGTTGCTTACAAAGGGACAAACCACACAACTGGCATGAAATAAATGCTATATACTAGCATTTTTTATATTTTCGACATTGGTCACATTGGTTGAAGGAGTGAGAACAAAAGTCTGCCTGTATGACAGGATTTTCTCCTTCCCTCCTTCCCTCAAGCTTCTCACTCTCAGACAAGATTTGAGAGCAAATAGGGAGCTGGAGGGGGGAACTGAAATTATTTCTTTCTTATTCCCAAGTACCTTACTGGATTCTATCCATTGTCTGATAAGGGGAAAGCATGAGGGAGGAAGAAAAATGTGCAACTGTTACCCAATCAGTTTTTAGTTGCATTAAACATTTTGTAAGTACTGTACCATGCAAAAATTAAATTCCAGGATATCAATGTATCCTGGCATTTTCTCCAATGAAGAAAAAAACAACAAGAGGAACAGCTGCTAGAAAACTATGCAATATACACTATCGCCTCGGTATCTGCAGGGGATATGTTCCAGAATTACCGTAGGTAGTGAAAATTGCAGATGATAGTGAACCTTGTATTTCTGGTGGATGCTGACCACTGAGTTGCACTGGAGGACCTCTAGATTCCAAGAGATATCGTTTTTTCTGGACACAGGTAAGTAAAACTGAGGGTACAATTTGCGTGGATAGGGGGGTTGTATTGTATTTACCATTAACAGAAATACTACAATGATAGTACTAATGTCATAATACACATTGCCAAAATGTAGTAGTACATGCACAGTATTTTTTGCTTCTTAATAGAAGACTACCCCCCTGCACTCCCCTTGTGGTGATTCTGGTGAGAGTCAAATAGTCATTTTCTACTTTCACTTGCTAAAAGGTTTGTAGGTTATTTTGAAAGTTGGCAGTCCACAAGAACTAAGAGTCTTTAAATCAAATTTTGTATTAAACTGGAAACACAGCTTGTTAAAAAGGGACATTTTATGACTTCCTTGTTGGTGAAAATACTGGCTGAGAATACATGACAAGTCTGAACATACTGAATGTGCTACTGTTAAGATTAGTTAGGAAAGATGCTTCTCAAATTCTGAACAGTAACTTAAATATTATTTCATCAACAAAGGACAAATTGGCATTTTCAGAGTTGGATAATCATTGTTGTTAAGCATAGAATTTTCTTTAGAGTCACAAACACAATTTTATAAATGAAATCAATACTGGCTTGTCTATTCTAAAACCAGGGTGCAAGAAACATGAAAACTATTTACTGTTTTTCTCTGCAATGAAAAACTTTGAAAAAATCCAACTAAGCTTTATCATAAGAAGTCTGTATGCTTGCCTCTCAGTGTGTCCTTTCAGAAAGAGAATATGTTGGCTGTGACCTGCATTAGCTTGGCCGACACTAAACCATGAGAATGTGTTTCCCTTATTGGGTTGGTTGTTACAATAGGATGCTGCATCACTAATATTATGTGAACATGAGGCAGTTACAGCAAGGAAGCTTTAATGATATACAGAATATGTTTAAATATACAGCCTGTTCTACTCTAATTAGCAGATCTGAACACATCCATGTTGTGGCAAAGTGTTAATGGCAAAAAAATACCAAAAATATTCATGGTCTGAAGCCCTTTATATTTAAAATCAACCTAGTGATTATTACATGATCACATCAATAAACCCCTAAGTTTTTATATTGTTTATACAGTCACCTCTGTAAACCCTTTGTAGATCATCTTGGCAACTACCCTAGTTTAACACGTGGAGTACTGAAGCAACCATACCTACAATCTCTTTATTTTATAGTCACTTTGGTGGCTATCCAAATATTGTTGAACTCCAATTTCTGTCACCTAATTTTAGCATAGCCAATGGTGTGGAATGATGGGGGGCTGCAGTCCAACAACATCTAGTGGGCAGCACTTTGCCCATCCATGTACTATGGAAACATTAACTTTTATTGTTAAAATGGTTTTTGTACCTTAAAAAAGAATTTCAGGATATTAACTTGCAAGAACTCAAGATTAAAATGTTAGGATGAAGACACATGCTTTTAAACACATGTAATAAAATTACTTATGGTCTTTTCCTTATACAGTATAGTTATTTACAATATATTTAATTTAATCTTTGATATTTATATCAGCTTCAATAAAGTACTTTAAAGACATGTTTTAGAACACAAACATTGTTTTAAGCTATCCATCAGAAGGAAACATCTAAACATAACTTATTCCTTAGATCTTTGGAATTTAAGGATACTCCAAACTAAAAATAACCAAATCTAATGGACCATTAAATAGATAATATTGAGCAGCTCTAAATTCCTTTCCAGACCATTTAACATTCCAAGTATAGCTTAACTGGCTAGGAATGGCAATAAAAAAACCATTTATTACCACTGAAATGTGCAATGTAATATCAAAGAACAGCATGAACAGAGCATATGCAACCATAATGGAAAAGATAAACATTGATATAACTTAATATCACCTATTAATACTTAAGAATAAGTTACAAGAGAAAAAAATGGTTGGATGTTGTATCTTAGCAAATAATTTTCACATGCATTTTTCATCATATATACCAAGAGTTCTTTTAGTTGTTATCCATGCCATCCCACCCATACATAATTCAGGTCCAAGGTTAGGTGTCAAACTAGACATTATAGTAAATAAGTGGTTGCTGCTTCAAGTTGAACCCACAGAACTTGTTCTACCCCATAACATTGTAAAACATGTCTTGCATTATCACATTATGGTGTTTTGTATCTTGTGCTCCAACTTTATATAATAGATTGCCGCTGGTAAGTACATGTAGAAAACTGAGATATTACAACATGAAGCAAGTTCGGACTGGACTAAACTCTGAGATGGCATCTTCAATAACCTCTTATTTACTGTGATGTCCCAGTGTGGCCTAAACATCCTAAAATTCTTCCTATCTCTCTTAACTGCTGTTTCTCATCTTTATTGTTTGGCTCCAACTAATTCTACATCATTTGTGCCATGTATGTCATAGGGTATACTATTCATTTCTTTATTCACAGTTTGTGTATTTAAAGGGCAGATGACAAATCTATTTAAATGAAGCTCACTTTCTCAGCCACTGTGCATTTTTATAGGGATATATCCTACCTTAGATCATAACAACATATTCCCTCACCTTATACCTGGTATCTGTTCAGGTCCTGGCTACCTTAGTCAAATGAAGTAATCTTCAGTGGGGTGAAGAGCATTTCTTCACAGGAAATCCCCTTCTTCTAATTGAATTTAAGAACAGAATACATAAGATGCAAGCCAAGTGGCCATGGCTCTTCCTGTACCATAACTGATGCTGTGGGCGTTACAATGGACTCATCATTACTGACTTGGTCCAAAAGGTGGAAGAGGCAACAAGGGGATCAGCTATTTTAGATCTGATCCTAACCAACAAGGGTGACTTGGTTAATGAAGTGCAAGTGGTGGGATCCTTGGGTGGAAGTGACCATGTTCTCCTGGAGTTTGTTGTACAGTGGAAAGGAGAAGCCAGGCATAGTCAGACACGCATTCTAGACTTCGGGAGAGTGGATTTCAGTAAACTTAGAGAAATACTGGGGGCGATCCCATGGTCAGGAATACTAAAAGAGAAGGGAGTTCAAGATGGATGGGACTTTCTCAAAAGGGACATACTGAAGGCACAAATTAAAACAGTTCCAGTGAGAAAGAAAAATGGGAGGTGTCTCAAGAAACCAGGATGGATGACCAAGGAACTTTCAGCTCAGCTAAATTTTAAACGGAACATGTATAAGAAATGGAAAAATGGGGAAATCACCAAAGAGGAATTCAAACAAATAGCTAGCAAGTGTAGAGATAAGGTCAGAAAAGCCAAAGCACAGAATGAACTCAGGCTTGCTAGAGAGGTTAAGAACAACAAAAAGGGCTTTTTTGGATATGTCCGCAGCAAAAGGAAGAAGAAGGAAACGGTAGGACCACTGCGTAGAGAAGATGGCAAAATGCTAACAGAAGACAGAGAAAAGGCAGAATTACTCAACACTTTCTTTGCCTCAGTCTTCTCAGAAAAGGAAAAGGGTGCTCAACCTGAGGATAATGGAGCAGAGGACAGAATAGGGGAATTTCAGCACAAAATAAGTAAAGAGATAGTACAGGAATACCTGTTTAACCTAAATGAATTTAAGTCTCCAGGACCAGATGAGCTACATCCAAGGGTATTAAAAGAACTGGCAAATGTAATATCGGAAAGATTCTAGAGCAGATCATTAAACAGAGAATCTGTGAACATCTAGAAGGCAATGCCATAATCACAAAAAGTCAACATGGGTTTCAGAGAAACAAGTCATGCCAGACAAATCTAATCTCTTTCTTTGATAAAATTACCAGCTTGGTAGATGAAGGGAATGCTGTGGATATAGTATATCTTGATTTCAGTAAGGCCTTTGACAAAGTTCCCCATGACATTCTTGCAAACAAGCTTGTAAAATGTGGGCTAGACAAGGTAACTGTTAAGTGGATTTGTAACTGGTTGACCGAACGAACCCAAAGGGTGCTCAACAATGGCACCTTTTCATCCTGGAGAGAAGTGACCAGTGGGGTCCCACAGGGCTCTGTCCTTGGCCCAGTACTGTTCAACATCTTTATCAATGACTTGGAGGAAAAAATTGAGGGAATACTTATCAAATTTGCAGATGACACCAAATTAGGAGGAATAGCTAATACTCCAGAGGACAGGATCAAAATTCAAAATGACCTGACTAGACTAGAAAGCTGGGCCACAGCTAACAGAATGAACTTCAACAGGGAGAAATGTAAGGTACTGCACTTAGGGCGAAAAAATGGTTTTAACATGCTTTGTACCTCTCTTTAAGAATGAAGTGTGTGTTTGTGTATATATATATATATGCATGTTTGTGTGAAATTTTTATATTTTCATATAATTTTTTTAGATCTTTATTATAGTTATATAGCTGAATACATTTTAGCAAGATACTGCATCTGTGCTCTTGAAGTCTCAAAGGTTTCAGACAGGGCAAAGCAGTAGTTTACTGTGTATGCAAGCCACAGTAACACAAAGACATTTTCAAGGAACTAAAGGAGAAATTCTGCAATACGGGGATGAAATTGTGTACAAACTAATAAAGAAAGCCTTTGGGGAAAATAAAATTGTATGCACGTTTCAACAGTATTAGCTATTCTGATATCATGTAATAACATGTCAGTTGTTTTTCTTTACCATTTACTCTATCACTTGTTCCAACTTCTCCCCTGATACAATTTTTTTTCTCAGTAGCAGACTAAGAGCCAGAAGAGTAATCTATCCTATTTCAGTATTTTTGCTGGCAGTTATTAATGATGTTAAAAACTTATAAACAGTGCCTTCCTCATCAGGCATGTCCAGCTCCATCAGGACTAGCCTGGAAGAAGGAAGAGCCCTCCCTCCAATCCATCTGCCTTGCTCCAGGCCTCAGAGGGAGAGAAGAACCACTGGACCTCATCCCCTTTCCCTCCACCATTCCCTTCTCCTTTTGTTTCGTGTCTTTTAGATTGTTGTCTGATTAAAACTAATAATTGTAAGCCACCCTGAGAGCCATTAGGACTGAAGGGCGGGATATAAATACCTAAATAAATAAATAAATAAATAAATTCCTTTCAAATTTCAAAGCAGGGCAGATAAAAATCAGTCATACAAAACAAGAGGAACAGTATAAAATGGAAATATCAACACAGTGAGAGGCAGAAACACCGTTTCCATCAGATGAAAAATACAAATTGAAATGTAAAATATGTGGGCATACAGAAAGGTTTTAACATGCTGCTGAAAAGAGTACAAAATTGGTGCTAGGCAAATCTCTATGGGAAGATATTCCAGGGTCAGGTACCACTACAGAGAAGGCTCTTTTAAAGCTCATAAATCTCTTAAGAATACAGTACTGGCATATCACCTTTAAAAAATTATGACTATGCCTGATGCTGAAGCAGAAGATACTCCATCCAAAGCAGATATGGTGTGTTTAGTATGTCACATTTCTGGGTCTGAGAGCAGGAAGGAAACACAGCAATTGCTTCTAAATAGTTGCTTGACATTTCTAGTAGCAGGACACTATTAAAAACTTGGCTTTTGTCCATTCTGTAGCAAACCTTCCCCCAGGTTGTAGTCTAGAGAGACAAACACTAGTATTTGCTGTAGCATTCCCTAAAACCTGAGAGGTGGTGGGAGAATAGGGACCAAGTACAGATGGCCCTACACATTTACAGCTTTGACACTTGTGATTTTGATTATTTGTGAGGTCAATGACACCTGCGCATGCACTTCTCCTCCTCCTGCCTCCCAGGCTTTTCCCCTTCGGAAGAAAAAGCCCAGGAGGGAGAAGCTGGAAAGAGTGCATGCACCAACCCCATCCTTTCCTGGTGGGAATAGCTGCCATCCCAAGGCAGCCACCCCACTGGGAAAGGGGTGGGTGGGATCAATCCTCCTAACCCTTTTCCCAGTGGGGTAGTGGCCTTGGTACCCCACTGGGAAAAGGGCAAGGAGCCAATTAAAGAGATGGGAGAGAGATGGGAGGAGAGGAGGGTATGTACCTGACCCTCTTGCCCTGCCCACCTGTTCCTTTAACTGGCTTCTGGGGGGGGGGGGGGGTAATTCATGATTTTTTTCACATCCACGAGGGTCTTGCATCCTTAACTCCTGCAAATGTGGAGGGCCGACTGTATTATAATGTACTGGCTGCTAAATTTGATAAAATATTTTGTCCATACAAGGAACACCGAAATTCTGGATCGTGTCAACAACTATCAGGTCAGAATGCACAGGGAAGCCATTGAAATCCACAAACACCTGAATAACTTCAGCAGGAAATAAGAAACCATGAAAGCAAATAAAATTGGGTTACCAGTCCTGAAAAACACCAAAATCAAGACTCAGCACATGCAAATCAACATCACCCAAGATCAGGGGGATTCCCAGCAGATAATGAATCAATAGGTAAATAGACACAAATACTCCTTGTGTATCCTTCTACCCTGAGGCCTTGCCGTTCACCAACAGACTAACACACAGATTAAGTTGTAGATCACTTCTTCCCAACCAAGGACCACAGAGTTTATATACCTGGCACACCTCCATGCCACCATTCTCTGAAGATGCCAGCCACAGATGTAAGCGAAACATCAGAAATAAATTCTTCCAGAACATGGCGACATAGTCTGAAAACCCCACAAAAACTTGTATCATCTATATTGCTTACCATAAAAATATTTCTTATAGATTGAGCAGTAAATAAAAGTATCATAATCTATGCTTAATCCAGAGTTTGTTTACCTTATTACAATGATACAGAAATGTGCTGGGCAGTTCACAATAAAAAAAAAAACAAGGATAATTTTGGAAAATATGTATCATCCATGGAATATGCGATAACTTCAGTAATTACTGAGACTACTCATTCAAAAGCTATGAACCAATAGTGCTAACAAGCCCGAAGCTCTTTGGGTCTCTTAGTTAATAGGATTTTCAAGAATCTCATTAACACTCCAAAGATTTAAAGTAGTAGTTAAAAAGATATTGCAGTTCAGCTATTCAATTAAAATGTCTAGAATCACTCCAGTTGCTACAGAAATAGACAAATATTTAGAGGTTTAGATAATCCACTCTTTAACAAATATACTAACCTTTTGTTCTAAATGGTTTTAAATAATTCAGAATTGTAGATTTTTCTAATCTCTGCTTCTTGGTACATTTTCCCAAACATATGATATATGAAAGCAGTCAATGCTAGAGGCTATAGCGTCAGTTCCAAATATTTCATGCTCTACTGACTTTTGCTTTTTCTATTTAAGCAACAACCGGAGGCAAGTCTCTTCTAACATATCTAATTAACACTGCACTCTGTTGCTTTTGAAAGAAAAGATTGCCTGAAGATAGCCAATACAAGATAGGTAAGACATCATTTATTTAATAAAGATAGAGGGGAGATCACTTCTTCTGAGATAGCCTTTGTGACATAAACACTACTACACACCAATTTTAATACCAAATGCATGGATAAAAAACTAGGTATATTGAATGTATTTCTGCAATGGTAGGAAACAGCCCTTCACTATTTGATGAGTCAAGGCTGTTGCCACTTGAAATAAGTTGAAACATTTCAAATAAACTTTTCAACGACATTTCAAGTTTTCCAGTTTACACTATCAATTCTACTTCCATTGTTTCAAGGGGAAGGGGAAGTATTTAGAAGCCTCCTCCACATCTACTGAAATTCTAATATATCCAATATCACATTCATTGCTCCTATGAAACTTGAGCACATTCAAAGGTCTGTCTACAGGTGACTGTGTAATACAGTGGGCCCTCGCCTTACGCGGGGATCCGTTCCAGATCCCTCCGCATAAAGTGAATTCCGCTATGCTCAAACCCCATTGCTCATGCACTGCGGTGCGGCAGCGCGCAGGGCGCAACGGGTGTGTGCGCCCATTCAATTGAATCGGGCGTGTGTGCCCATTCAATTCAATGGGACGTTGCCACCCCTTCTGCCTCGCGTGCGCCCCGTGGTTTGAGCGCGTATGCTCAAGCCGCGTAAGGCGCGCCCGCGTATGACATGGGCGTGCTGTAATCCCTTTCCATTGCATCTTTTAATTTAATACTGCTTTTCTCATTTATCTAATACCCCTTTCCCATGTTCAGCTTCCACTTGGTTTTCTGTGTCCACTTTGCTTGGGAGCTTAAAATGTTAAAAGTGTGAGCCTTTTTTTTGGTCACTGGGAGGAGGAGGAGCTAGAAGATTCATTCTACAGAACTGCTGGTAGAGGCATGCACCTAATGGTGCATGAATTTTTCTTTTCACATTCATTTTTGTTTTTTATAGTCAAGGAGGGTTTGGAGTACAGAGGAGAAGGTCACCTGGGTACATTGTTGGAAAACATCTTCAATTTTACACTTTTCTGTTCACTACTCCCTTAAGGGGCTTGTGGGGACTTGCTCAGAAGAAATGAGTCAGAGACTTGCCTCTGGAACTAGCTAGTAGCCAGGAGCTCTGTACATAACTATAGCCCCAGTTGATTGAGCTCGCTAACAGAGTTTGGGACAAAGGCCAGGCCTACAGGGGTACTTTACACTGGTGTTTAACAGGGGAAGCCCACAGTCTTGTTCAGTGCCTCCTTAAGACTTTTCAGTACGGACACTGAAGGAACTGTTGCAGTCACCTGCAACACTTGTGAGATGTTTGTCTTCTTGCCTAGAGATATGGGGAACTTCACCTGCATTAAGTGCAAGTTGGCAGCCCTTTTAGAAGAGAAAGTACTGCAGCTGGAGGCCCAGGTAGCTACACTTCAGCATCATAGGGAGCAAGAGGTTTTTCTGACCAGAATGGACCAGACAGTCCTGAACAGGAAACACACAGAGGAAGTTGCTGGGGAGGAGGAGGTCACTTGACACACAACAGAAGTAGATAGTTAGAGGAATGTCACATACAGAAGTAGGGAAACCAGGGAACGTTCTGTGAGCTTGCAGCTGCAGAATCGATTTGACTCTCTCTATTATCAAGGAGGATGAGGAAGAGCAGCATGGACAGACTTCAGGGACAGAGCAGGGGACCCTGAGAGTTCCACCAAAGGGAACAGCTGCTACTAAGCCTCAGAGGAGGCGTGTGGTGGTCGTGGGGGACCCCTTGCTGAGAGGTACTGAACCAGCGGTTTCTGGGCCTGTCAAGATGTCTCGGGAGGTGTGTTGTCTCCCTGGGGCAAAGATCTGTGATATGACAGAGAGGCTGACAAGACTTGTCAAGCCAACTGACCATTACCCCTTTCTTTTGGTTCATGTGGGAACCAATGATAGAATATCATAAGGGATTATGAGGCTTTGGGTAGGAAGTTGAAAGAGATGGATGCACTGGTTGTCATCTCATCTCTTCTCCCAGTCGAAGGGCATGGTGCAGGAAGGGAGAGGAAAATAGTGTATGTAAACAACTGGCTCTGTAGATGGTGTTGCTAAGAACAATTTGGATTTTTGGATCATGGGCTGTGGTTCCATGAGGAGGGACTTCTGGCAAGGGATGGGTTGCATCTCACGCCAATTTTTGCCAACAGTCTCAAAAATTTGATCACGAGGGCTTTAAACTGAGTTACGTGGGGGGAGGGAGACAGTATTCTGGAAGGCAAAAGGGCTGGAGAAAATAATCAAACTGTCATAGAGGGAACAAGACAAACAGTGCAAGGACCCAAAAGTGGGAGGCAAAAAAACTTGCACAGGCAGTCAGTAAAGGGGCCACATGGTCTTCGATGTCTCTACACTAACGCACAGAGCATGGGAAATAAACAGGATGAACTTGAACTCCTAGCACAACAAAGTAAATATGATATAATAGGCATCACTGAAACCTGGTGGGATGAGTCTCATGATTGGAATGTAGAAATAGAGGGGTTTAACCTTTTCAAGAGAAACAGGCCAAACAGTAAAGGAGGAGGAATAGCATTATATGTCAGGGATCTTTACACCAGTGAAGAGATCCAGGACATCAGTCCTGGAAGCCAGGTGGAGAGCATCTGGATAAAAAATAAAGGGGAGGGAAACAACAAGGATGTTATTGTGGGAGTCTACTACAGACCCCCAAGTCAGATGGTAGAACTGGATGATGTCTTTCTAGAACAGATGACCACACACTCAGAAAGGAGAGATGTAGTAGTGATGGGTGACTTTAACTATCCTGATATTTGCTGGAAGTCAAACTCAGCCAAATCCTCAAGGTCTAGCAAATTCCTCACTTGCCTTGGAGACAATTTCATTGTCCAAAAGGTGGAAGAGGCAAGGAGATCAGCTATTTTGCATCTGATCCTAACCAACAGGGATGTTATAGTTAATGGAGTGCAAGTGGTGGAATCCTTAGGTGGAAGTGACTATGTTCTCCTGGAGTTTGTTATACAATAGAAAGGCGAAGCCAGGCATAGTCAGACACATATTCTAGACTTTAGGATAGCTGATTTCAGTAAACTTAAGAGAAATACTGGGAGTGCTCCCATGGCCAGGAATACTAAAAGATAAGGGAGTTCAAGATGGATGTGAGTTTCTCAAAAGGGAGATACTGAAGGCACAATTTCAAACAGTTCCAATGAGGGAGATATCTCAAGAAACTAGGATAGATGACTAAGGAACTTTCAACTGAGCTAAGTTTTAAATGGAACATGTATAAGAAATGGAAAAATGGGGAAATCATCAAAGAGGAATTCAAACAAATAACAAGCACATGTAGGGGTAAAGTCAGAAAAGCTAAAGCACAGAATGAACTCAGGCTTGCTAGAGAGGTTAAGAACAACAAAAAGGGCTTTTTGGGGTATGTCCACAGCAAAAGGAAGAAAAAGGAAATGGCAGGACCACTGTGTGGAGAGGGCAAAATGCTAACAGGGGACAGAGAAAAGGCAGAATTACTCAACACCCTCTTTGCCTCAGTCTTCTCAGAAAAGGAAAAGGGTGCTCAACCTGAGGATAATGGAGCAGAGGACAGAATAGGGGAATTTCAGAACAAAATAAGTAAAGAGATAGTACAGGAATACCTGTTTAACCTAAATGAATTTAAGTCTCCAGGACCAGATGAGCTACATCCAAGGGTATTAAAAGAACTGGCAAATGTAATACCAGAGCCATTGGCAATAATCTTTGAAAACTCCTGGAGAACAGGAGAAGTCCCAGTAGACTGGAGGAGGGTAAACGTTCTCCTCATCTTCAAAAAGAGGAAAAAAGAGAATCCCAACAATTATCGTCCAGTTAGTCTGACATCAGTACTAGGAAAGGTTCTAGAGCAGATCATTAAACAGAGAGTCTGTGAACATTTAGAAGGCAATTTCATAATTACAAAAAGTCAACACGGGTTTCAGAGAAACAAGTCATGCCAGACAAATCTAATCTCTTTTTTTGATAAAATTACCAGCTTATTAGATGAAGGGAATGCTGTGGATATAGTATATCTTGATTTCAGTAAGGCTTTTGACAAGATTCCCCATGACATTCTTGCAAATAAGCTAGTGAAATGTGGGCTAGACAACGTAACTGTTACATGGATTTGTAATTGGTTGACTGGCCGAACCCAAAGAGTGCTCAACAATGGCTCCTTTTCATCCTGGAGAGAAGTGTCCAGGGGGGTCCCACAGGGCTCTGTTATGGGCCCAGTGCTATTCAACATGAGCCAACAATGTGATGCGACAGCTAACAAGGCCAATGCAATTTTAGGCTGCATCAATAGAGGTAAAGTGTCTAGATCAAGGGAAGTAATAGTGCCACTCTATTCTGCTCTGGTCAGGCCCCACAAGTTCTGGGCACCACAGTTCAAAAAGGATGTTGAGAAACTGGAGCATGACCAAAGGAGGGCAACCAAAATGGTGAAGGGTCTGGAAACCATGTCCTATGAGGAACGCCTTAGGGAGCTGAGGATATTTAGGCTGGAGAAGAGAAGGTTAAGAAGTGATATGATAGCACTGTTTAAATACTTGAAGGGATGTCATATTGAGGAGGGAGCTAACTTGATTTCTGCTGCTCCAGAGACTAGGACCCAAAGCAATGAATGCAAGCTACAGGAACAGAGATTACACCTCAACATTAGGAGGAACTTACTGACAGTTTAGGGCTGTTCGATATTGGAAGAAACTCCCTTGGAGTGTAGTGGAGTCTCCTTCCTTGGAGGTCTTCAAGTAGAGGCTGGTTGGCCATCTGTCGGGGATGGTTTGATTTATTTCCTGCATGGCAGGGGGTGAGACTGGATGGCCCTTGCGGTCTCTTCCAACTCTACGATTCTATGATTCTTGTCATTAGCACAGCTAGATTATATTGTGATATAAGTTACTGGCAAGTGGTTGTTTAGCGAGACAGACTGGCAAGAGAACTGTAATAATCTGAGTTGTGATTTTGGGATGCTAAATGAAATTTAAGGTAGAGAGTAAGAATAACTATGGTGGGTTACAGACCGTCGCTTTGCGGCGGTCTCCCGCCGCCGCCGCCGCCTGCTCCGTGAGGGAGCTGCAGCAGTCACACCGCGTGGCTCCCGCGCGGAGCAAAAATGGAGCTCCTTCTTGCGGCGCCTCTATGATGTCGCGAGGCGCCGCTGGCGCATTCGCGACGTCATAGGCGCCGCGACACGTCTGGATGCTATGCGTCCGATACGTAAACATGGCGGCCCCCATGTGGAAGGGGCGCCGCCATGTTGTACATATGGAATACGTACTAGGGTTAGGGGGGTGTGGAAGCACCGCCCCTTCCTAACCCTAATACGTATTCCATACGTATTTTTTGGCGGTCTGTAACCTGCCTATGCTTTGTTTATGTCCTCACTGTTCTTTGCTTGACTCTCCAAACACTGTGACACAGCTGGGTTAGTCTGGAATATCAGTATGCAAACGGGTCTCTTGTATCACTTTTGAGACTGTGTAAACATAGCATAAGCTTTTGTAGACTTGGTTCCAAAACACACTGCAGAAATAATCCAGTTTGAGATTGTAGTTTATTGTGGCACCAGAGCTCTAGGACAGAGAATGCTCAATGTCACAGAAAACTACAGTTACCAGAATTTCCTAGCATTGAGCCAGGAAAGTTAAAGCGGTCTTAAATTGGATTATTTCAGCAGTGTGTTTTGGATCTTGGAAATAAGCAGTGTAGCCTGACTTTTTGGCTGCATGCTACTAAGTGTTTTATTTCTTTAATAATCACAACTTTCCAAATTTCTGAGCTTTCTAAATTCCACTTCCTGTTTCTTTTGCACCTACAAACACTTCATGCCATGTCATGTTGCTGATGTCCAATGGTGTTTTTCCCTCCTACAGTGAGGAAAGCAAATGAAATCTTCTCAAATCATTTACAAAGCTACTTCATTTGAAGTATATTTAAGTTCCTTCTAAATTATTCTCCACACTTCCACTAGATTTTACAAAACGGATTTAAACTCTCTCCACATTTCTCTATATTAAACCAACAAAAAACCAACAGCTACACATTTAGAACAACTTTTGAAATCTAACAATGTGAAATCAGTGCAAAGTATGCTTTGATCTCTGATTAAAATATCAAAAGGAAGAGAAATATAGTATTCATACTATAAATTGCATTCTAACTGTCCAATGAAACCCTTTTGACTGGTTATGGATGTTTCATGGAACACTGGCAAAAGATCTGGAATTTTTGTTTTCATATGGTAGTTAAATAGCTGGATTTCTTGAAATACTTTTGTACCACTCAAGACATATTGTTTGGGAAGCTTTTTGAAAGAAAGGGACCAGTTCCAATTTCATATTTACCATGATTTTGCATGACAGTTAGAAGCAGAACAAGTTGCAGCAAGCCTCATGTTTGTTTGTGCTCCCCCACTTGTACTCAGTTATGAGGAAACAGAAGCATTTCCTTTTATTTTTGATTCACCACAGCTTATTGTCGTGTCCACACCACAAAATGTGGTTACTCGTAATTATGGTCTATTCAAAAGATGCCAGTTTCAAACTACGGGCTACAAAACTAGCTGATTTCACCTAACTACAGTTCAGATGACTGGCTAAACCATGAGTAACCAAAAGCAAAAGCAAAAGGTTCTTATTGCCTTGTGGCTCCACTGTGTGAGAAAGAAAAGGGGAGTATGGAAGTGTGAGGCTTGCTTCTATTACAAGAAACTATACTCTGATTGTCCACATTTACACAGACATTTCTAAAGAGGTACTCCAGTCTATATAGTATAAAGGACAATGGTCTGAATAACCTTCGCCTTTTAAAAAAAAATTAAAACATCAGTTTTAATTCAATTTCTTTTTTTTGGGGGGGGGGGATCCACTGTAGCTTTTACAGAATCATGTGGTATGCTTTTTTCCCTACTTTAGAATATATTTTATCAGATTTTTACCTATAGCAAAAAGATCAGAGGGCTAAAGGTGCTTGGGGGACAATAACCTAATATATTTGTTGACTGTAGTGGCCAAATTCTGCTTTAGTGACTGTCTTCTAGTCAACTGGTGTGTTTAACTTGCACCTTTCCACTGTACAAAATTTAACTCCTAATCTTTTGGTATCAAATGTTCAGTTTCCTTTATCAACATGTAAAAGTCAAGCTGCTACTGTATACTATATAAAATCACTGTCCAGCAACAATTCACGTACGTATTATAAATCCAAAACTGTTATATGGCCCCATTTAGCAACTTGGAAGACACATAATTACTGGTCCAGGAAAAACAGAAGCGATCTAGTGGCACAAAAAGGGAAGGTAAGAAATTGGAATAGCTTATATTTAATAGAAGTGCTTTGAAATGTTCAAATAGAAAGATCATACATACTAATACCACTCCACCTTAAATCTGAAACACAGAATTGCAAGCCCATAGCTGGAACTAGCATGGCTTTTTATCTTTTAAGTATCATGCATACCTGGTAGCTTATTGATATTAATAGTCCTTGCATACAGAATATGGGTAGAACATCTAAGAATGGAAAACACTCAACATTTCTGGATTAAGAAAACCACAGCCAACAGTGACTATTGGGGTGTGTTTGCTCAAATAATTTCAGAACAATAATTTTTAATAAAACCACTATACTTAGTACACAATCAATACATGGAAATGTAGATTGAGAACAGATATAGATTAAGTGTCATATCAACACATAGAAACTTATTTACTACTGGACATCTTCTTACATTACAGAAGGGATCTTAACTAAATTGTGAAATAGATTTTTACTCACATTTTCTTCAAATAGTAAAGTGAAATATCTGGAGCAGATAAACCTGCATATCTGGCAGGTATTAATTACATTCTGTATACATTTACATTCTATATGCTTTTCCAAAAAATTAGTATAGGAATTGTTACATAAGAATCAGTCTCATTCAGATCAATATAAGGAGGCATTTTCAGAATTCATTCCAAAATCAATGAACTTCATTTTCAACAAGAGTACATATGACTTAATTAAAACCCTGGAAATAAAATCAAATGCATGTTGCAAGTGTATCTGGCCAATTTCTTTCAGACTTTTCATCCCAAGTTAAAGTAGTATTAAATATTAATCATTTCAATACTACATATATCAAATATGCTGCTCTACATCAGAGGAGGACCATAATAGAATTACTGATTTAGAGCCTATTTCCATTTTGTTATGCAATCCAAAACATCAAATTTTACACAGTAATACTCTTTTTTGTTTTGTTTACATAAACCTTTTGAGGCTTTTGGTAAAATTCAAAAGAAAAATCTTTACACTCATATTATTTACCCAGAAGGAGCCTTTAAAAAATGATCACAAGAAGAACACATGTGTAACACAAACCATTTTACAAAAATACTACATACAAGGAGGGAAAACAGTCTGTTCTGATAGCATCCTACAGAAACTCTTAATCAATAGTGAAATAACCTTTAAATGTCAGCCATTTACAAAAGGTAACTATAATAACTGTAAAACTATATATAATTATAATAATCTGAACAAGCGTTAAACATATCTCACACACCAAGCCCCATGCAGATCTGACATGCAACAAGAGAAAGATTTAATTTTTTTTACTCCCTACTGAAATAGATCAGAAACATACAACAGAATTGTATTATCTTCATGACTTCCACACTGACCTGTATTTTGAAGATAGAGAATGGGAGGGGGATGAATGGATATTAAAAAAGGAAATCCCATCCTGAAACGATAGCCTACCAAATGCAGAATAAAAACAGACCCCAAATAAAAATACCCATCAGCCCTGTTTTAGCTCTAATGCCTCAATGTCAATAGTTGTAACAGAGCACTTGGTCAGAAAATCCCAACAAACAGTTAACTCAGCTTTATTCTACACAGCACACTTTAACAGTTGTTACCGGATTAAAATGTGCCTGGCTTGACAATGAAACAGCAGAACCACTGGATTTTGTTATGCAACTCACTGTCGGCAAGGGTGACTTGTAGCTTGTTCTTTATTCAGCAAGTGCCAACTGCATGTTTAATCAATGTCACCACTCACTACAGTACGCAACTGAAGCCACTGTCATTTCACTCCTCAGATCTGACTGGTTGCTAAGTTATGCAATGCTCCGAAGAATGCTTTGGAATTATTTGTAAGATGCTTTGAATGCAAGTATGTAACAACCCTAGAGCAAACAGAAAACTTTGTTCCTTCTGGACCACAAATGTAAACCAACTATTTTAATATAATCAGCTACCTTTGGATTTACAACTCAGCAACATGAAAGAAACATCTTCAGAGAGTTAACAAGATCGAGAGAGCATGCTAAATCATCATGCCACTGGGATGTCTTGGGGAACAGCTAGACATATAGCCATGGGAGATTAAATTTTAACTGGAAGACTCAATGGTATTTTCACTGTTCACACGTTTTATGGAAGAATCCAAGATTCAAGAAGGAGATAAATATACAACCTGGACATGCAGAGCTGGGGGTTCCTTCCTAACATTACATTGTTTCAGTGGATAACTGAAAACAGGTCTGCATTTCTTGGAAGATTTTGTAACATTATCACATCTACAGCTTAATTTATCAAGAAATTGTTCATGCATGCATACAGTTTCTGCTCTGATTTAAAAGAACAGTCCTCTATGAAGATAAGGCTGTTTCTCCACTGCAGTGAAGAGTAAGCAGCATGTCTGATGAGATTCTATTCCTGATGCAATGTAGGGTAAGAGAGGCTTTAAAAATCTTTATGTAAAAATGTATTAACTTTGCTACAACCATTGCAATAAATGTGAAGACATGTGTTACATACAATGCCTGTCTGAATGTTAAAGATATTATCAGGAGCAACAATTAAGCATTATATTCTGATTAGACTGACAACGGGATTTTTCTACAGTAATGTTTAATGCAACAGACAGCAAATCCCAGCTCAAGTATATCGTCTATGTAGTTGATACCAGGACATACTAAGATTCTTTAAGCAGAACCATGGAACAAAATCTAACTTTCATTTCAGTTATACAAAAATTAATTTACTGAATAGTTAGGAACACATATAATCAAAATCTTTCCACAGTATATTCTCACCACACTACATGAAACCATCTGTATGATTTTCTGCATTTTTCTTTCAGGGTTACATGCTTTTTCTCATTGTCATTTTGTCATACAAACACAGAACAGAAAGAATCAATTGGAATAAAGTCTGCTAAAACCTGTCTACATTTTCACATGAATGATTAACCACATTTATTACCAATTGCCATATGATGGAATCGATATATGGTGGAATTCTATATACTACCACAGTCCTATGTAAACTGCTGGGTATTTCTATTCAATCAATTATTGAGCTATCAATTTATATCAATGTTTCAATGCAGAATGTACAACTATGTTAAAGCAGAAAGGATACAGGTGTTGAAAACATGAGTAAACATGATTTTTAAAACAAACCTCACACATTTAATTTGTCTTGAAATAAAGCAGGATGGTTTACCATTCTCAACTGTGAAAAATAAAGTGTTAAGAGTGCATGCACATGGGACTGTGAGTGAATGCCTTCTCCCCACAAGTTAGTAATTTTTCTTTCTCCTGCTTTCTAGCCAGCAGTCAGAACACTAGTGAAGATTTTTGTAGAAAAAATGAGGAGCTCTGCCATCACAACATTAGAAGATGTAAAAAGGCAAGAAGAGAGTGAGGAGAAGGAGGAATCTATTTTAGCACTGTTGGGAATAATTGGAACAGTACTTAATCTATTTGTAATTGTTTTTGTGTATGTATATACAACACTTTGAAGGCTTTCTAGCAACTCCGAAGACCAGCAATGGCAAAACGAAATATTGAGCACTACCCAACAGGATATAGAGACTCAAAAGAATCAACACATTCCAGAAAGTGCCTGTTTAGGGCATCAGATCAGAGACTGTAAAATACATCTATGAACTCAATTAAGACTATGTAAATGAAGACTGCTACATATTAAACAACACCCTGATGATTGCTGGAAATTTAGACACTCAAAACACATGTTTCCCCTCTGGCAATTAATATGCAAGTCATTACTAATTTTTTGTGTATGTACATCATTTTTTGTGTACGCAAGACAACAGCAAAAGATAATGGATGCCATAATATCTTTTTATGTTTTATTTACTTGATCTCCTTTATACTTTTGGATTTGTGATTATGTACTTCTGTATAGGTGACAACTGGATTAAAAAGGAGTCCATTTCAAAAGTATCATTATGTGCTTAAATTTTCATAACTATATATAACATGTAGAAAGAACAGCACTATTAAGTACTGTATTATAAGTAAATAAAATTTTAATTAACTACCTTCCAAAATACTTTTAATTTTCATACTGCTCACTGTTGTACCATATGTTCTTGCCTTTAAGTTTACAATTCACAGCCATACCTATAAAAATGTTCTACTCAATACAGAATTTTATAATATCAGAAAAGGGATTAAAAAAAATATTTGTACTAACAATGTGGCTTTATCCCTTGCAACAATTTTTGTACAATTTTGAAAGTTATTCTTTCAGTGGTGGCGATAATATAAATAACAAAAGCAAAATCTTTGGAACTGGCTATCAAAACACCAAATTCAACTAAATTCAGAAAAGAAACAGGAGATGAACTGGAGTTTTGAGCTATATGTTAAAAACAGACTAGACACTTTTAATCTTTCCCCCCAAACTATGTATTGTACATACCCTGTATTCTCCAGAGACCCTTCATATACTTCATCTAACCTAAGGAGATTATTCTACAGTTTAAGAATTTGAACTTATGTTAATGGTCTCTTTCAACTACAATTCAATGCACACTTATCTGGGAATAAACTGCACTGAACCAACTAGTCTTAATTCTGAATTAACATATATATTGGTCTGCTAGATTACTATTATTTTTAACAATGAAGGTAAATATATGAATAACTTTCCTTTTTCCACATTCCACTTATAAGCCAAACCTGTCCTTTAAAAGACTATGCTTTATGCAACATGCCCTCCTTTGTTTCTAACTTTTAAAACAAAGATTACTGATAGTGGTGCCAGAGCTCTACGCTTCTATTTCAGTTTATTAATATTTGAAAAATATATAATTACACTTTTAAAATATCAGTATTTGTCTAAGAGTAAACTATCAGAGGTAGTCTTCAAATAAAATATATTGAAGTATAGTGGCAGGTGTCCTTTACTGATATTTAATAATTTATTATGTTGTACTACTTATTTCAAAAGCATGACATAGGTCACTGTACAGATAGGAAATGGAGGCCGAGAAAGTGGGCTAAACCTAGCCTTCCCATATAAAGTAGAAGCATTGATTTTAAAATTTAAAGCACGTTTATTGCAAATATTCAAAGTAATGCTTGGGATATCAGCCAAGAGCTCAGAGCCCTAAAACGGATATTAGTAGGTTAGAGGACCTTTATTTCCCTAGCATGCAAAAGCAAGGTCCAGATTTGGCATTAAGAAGGAAGATGCTACCTATAGAAGAAACCATATGAGTAGAAGCTGAAAACAAAGTCAAGAAGCAAACGTTGCTGATCAGATTGAAACAAAGACCTGAAACACATGGACAAAATGACATGGTTTTAGGCCGTGCTGGGGGCATGCTGATTACACATGTCCCAAATGCAGCCTGAATCTGCGTCAAGGCTGCGCCAACAAAAAAGAACCATGTCAAGAAGGAGTGGGTAGAATCAGCTCCTTCTGGTGGCCCAGTTCAGGACCGTGTTGCGTGTGCGTGTGGTCTCATGCCGCTCCTTTGGGCCTGTCTGTTTCAGGCCCAAGAGAAATACCTGTGTGTGTGTGTACCTAAAAGCTCTCCTTCAGAAGCTGAAATGTGTTTCAGAGGAAAATTTGTAAAAATCATAGCGAAGGAAGAGAGGACACAGAGGAAGTAAATACATACCTTTTCTTCTGAGTATTTCAGGTAGATATTGAGATAAAAAAAACTCCGAAAAAACAAAAACAAAAAAAATGGGATAATAATGAAGATCCTGCTAGTATCTGGCTATCCACACGAAAGCTAATAGGTGAAAGCTATGAGGATCAGTTTCTTCCAAGTAAAGGAAACACGAGAAATCACATCACCTAATCTTCCTTTTGAACTACTGTTTTTGAAGACACTATCTTTCTTATGAGAATATTTGAGAATCCAATGTAAAGTTATTAACCATACAAGCTAACAATTAACTGTTAAGAAGTAACAGCATTCAAGCATCTAAAAAGCAACCTGGGATCAAGTTTCTCCAGAAATTTGAAATGCTTTTCCTTGATGTGTTTAGTAGATTTGTACCCAGTCTTTCTTTCAAATAATGGAAAAAGGGGCAGCTCTGTTTAACTATTTGACAGTTTAAAGTATTCATTCTATTTCTAAACTCACTTTTATCAAGCAAGCCTCCCATACGGCTTACGTAAATATTTTAATGCAAAGCATAACCAAAACACTACTTAAATTGTCCATCGGAAGATAAGACAGGTACAAGTAGAGAATTCTGTTCCAACTTTACAAGAACATGCTTGCCTAGTGTAGACCATCACATTTCTGGTGAAGAGAAATGTTCTCACTCTTTTAACATGACAACTGTGTGGGGCTTCCTAGGAAAAGTTTCATGGGAATGGTGCTACTTTAAACATCATAAAAAAGAGATAAGAACAACACAGTGTTGTTGTGTGCCCTCAAGTTGTTTCCAACTTATGGTGACATTGAACCTATGACAGGATTTTCTTAGTACGATTTGTTCAGGGAGTCTGCCTTTGGATTCCTCTGAGGCTGACTTGTTCATGGTCACCCTACTGAGTTTTCATGGATGAGAGGGAATTTGAACCCTTGTCTACAGAGTCATAGTCCAATGCTCAAACCACAACACTTGATAAAAATGTTGGAATAACAACCAATTTAAATAGAAACGTAATACAATACATATCATATTCTGGAAGGGCTGCCCTCTATTTAGTGTTCTTTATTTTTAAACCAGACCTAGGTTAGGCAGCTCTTCAAATAGAAGACTCTTCTCTGTCAAGGACATGCATCAGAGGAATGAGACCAAGGCCTGTTACAGACTTCCAAAATAAAGCTGCTTCGGGTCTCTTTGGAGGTATGCTATTTAAATGATGCATGCATCCTAAGTATCCGGAAGCTGCACCAAAAGCTGCACTCTGGTGCTTAGGAATGGAGTGTGGCTTTGGTGTGACCTCCGGACTCTTAGGACCCATGCATCATTTAAATAGCATACCTCCAAAGAGACCCGAAGCAGCTTTATTTTGGCAGTCTGTAACAGGCCCAAGTCTGCAAAAACTTATCCTATAATGTCTTTCAATCAGTCTCAAAGGTGCTACAAGATCCCTTTGCTTATGGATATTCCAACTACAGCTGTATCTCTGAACACTGTAGAATGTAACAGACACAAAAATCACCCTATTTACTGTATGAAAGAGAGGAGAGGTTGTGGTTACAGGTGTTTCCCTGTATGTAGTAGCTATCTCCTTGATGGCTGGGGTACCCACAACACAGAATCTCCCAATTACTTCAGGCAAGGAACAGCACGCGAGAGGAATTATTGTCAGGAATAGACAGGTGGGAAGGTGTAGCCTGAGGCCTCTCCAGCCGCAAACGGGCCGGGGCCACAGTTGACTGCATGGTTCCCTCTACAAGCGGGCTGCCACTGCTGGTCTCAACCTGTTCCAGTCCAAAAGACTGGAGTGTGGCATCAGAGCAGCTTCAGGCTGCATTGCGGGCATGCGTCCTCTAAATGCCACACCCCCAAAGTGGTCAGAAGCCACTTCTTTTGGCCCATTTATTCTGGGCATATGTTTTCATAATTTTATTGCCTAGACTATTTTGGAATTAAAATACTGAATAAGATAAATGGTATCTATCTCTAGTTTGATTAAAACTGCAAATGAAATGCAATGTTTAAACTTTATGGAACTTTATTTCTATTTTCTAATTTATTTAAAATGTATAAACAATACTTCAACAGATATTTATTTCAATTATTTTTGAGCCTAAGAACCAGTGGCATGAATGATACTATACTAATGTCATGTTCTACCCAAGAAAATAAAAGCTTAGGCATAAAAATAGCAATTTTTATTTATGAAAATGGATACTAAATGCAGGAATTACCTTTTACAATTTTCAATTAAGTTTCAATTTACATTTTTCTGCATCTGACATAGTATGAACTACATAAGATAACATATTGCCTCTTGAGTATTCCTTGCCTAAGAAAACCCTATGAAATTCTTGGGACCACCCTAAGTGTCAAAGACACATACAAACAGAGAGTTTAAATAGTTAATGTGTAGCATGTGATTAAGCCTTAAACTGGGACCATTCCTCAACTAGGTAGGCATTTATAAGTTATCACTGGAGCAAACTGATGCCATCTACAGACAAAAAAAATATCAATTAGCCTTCAGTGAAAAGCAGATACATTACTTGTTTTGGATTGTTTATAACGGCTTTGTACAGGATGGGAGTTCAATCAATTTTAATTTCAACAAGAGAGTTGGGTCTGATGTTATTAACCTAATAATCTTACAGATAATGAAAAGAAGAGGGTGAGTTTATAATATATGTTTCCCCACTATTAATCATGACTGATAAAAGTGAGGAACTTATTTGCTTAAAAATAGTTCCCTAAGTTGGCGACTATACATGGACTGTAAAGGCCAGAAACCTAAAAATAAATATTTTATTTTGGTCCAATCCACAGTGCAGAAATAATCCAGTCTGACACTGCTTTAACTACCCTGGCTCAGTGCTAGGGAATTCTGTGAATTGTAGCTTATTGTGGAACCAAAGCTCTCTGACAGAGTGGGCTAAATATCTTACAAAACTACAGTACCTAGCATTCCCTAGCACTAAGCCAGGACAGTTAAAGCTGTGTAAAACTGCATTATTTCTGTAGTGTGTATCAGACACCTGTTTCCATTTAAAAATAATTCCACAAGGCAAAGAATTTGACTATGGGGTTGGAAAGAAAGAAAGAAAGAAAGAAAGAAAGAAAGAAAGAAAGAAAGGGGTACCTCCAAAGTGAAAACAAGGGACTTTCTTGAAAGACTTCAGGAGACTGTGGACCTAAAATACAGGTATGTAGATTTGGAGAGATGTGTCTTGGTGTGTGTATATTAAGGGAAATGATAACTGGTGTACCTCAACCTTAATTATGCTTCACATAATTCTCTTTTTAGATCTTGCATTCTGGTTACCTAACTGTCTAGCTAGAAGGATGCTTTTACAGTGATGTCCTTTTCTTCCAGCCACTTTCTTCTTTTTTATTGTCCATGCTTCCTCAAGGACCAGTGGCTTTTGTGATGGATTTGGACTAGCAAGAGCTTGCTTTGAGTTCCTCATTTAGCTAAGAAAGCAACATTAGAGATTATTCCATGAACCCCCATTCTTGCCACAACTGTGTTAATGAAAAGAAATGCATATATGTTAGCTTGGGAACAATCCCGATCATACTAGCTGCAGTAACTGCAGCATCCATTGCTGGTCTGGGACTCTGTTTTCCCAGCATGCTCCCTCCCCTGTTGCTTTACCATCATGCCTTGCACTTTTTAATTTTAATTTCTCTCTCTCTTTAGGACAATTTAAGCATTACATCAATGAGATGGGGGGGGGGGGAGAGAAAGTTTTTTTTTAAAAAAAAAACAGGACTACACAGGAATAGTGAAGGGAAGGAGGAGTCAGGCAAGGAGGAAACTGATACCATGTGACTGCCCAATCCCGGGTCTGCAGCCCAGACATTATCACACACAAATCTAATGCTAGCGATATTGGCAGCAATTGACGGAGGAAACCCCTGAATAAAAAGTTGTGCAATAGTCATGGATACAGGACAGACCAGGTACAGCTCAACCATGGAATTATGTGATGAGGCACTGTCATACGTGCATCTATTCTGCTTCAATTGCATTTTTTAGCTTCAAGTGACAATCTCCATTATATAAACACAGGTTAGACTGATGAAGGCATCTCACAAGCTTATTGTTACTACAAAATGGCAGGAGGTTATGGATCAGGAACCATGTGTATACTGCCTTTAGGATTTTCAAAAAACTGTATTGCGTCATCCCTATGAGATAATCAATATTCTCGTTCATTCATAATAATAATGATAATGATTTCTTAACTGCCTCTCCCTATGGACCAAGGCAGGGGACGTCTTAAACTATGCTTTCATATAATATGTACTAGAGGACAATAAAGGAATACGCATCTATAAAGGCACAGTGGAAAAAAAAACACTTAATTGCAGTTTAGTTACACTTGCAAACTTTTAGGAGTGCTATGCATACTGAATAGCTGGGAAGGCAGCAGAAAGCATCTTCTTTCATAAATAATAATCATATTATTATTAACCAGAAAAATAAAACATAGCATGAGTTCCAACTTTCTTTCAGAGTCTTGGGAACAAACACAATATATGTAATGAAAATTTTCTTCCCTGCACCTTTTGCTTTGACAGTGATATACCTCCATGAACAAGAAGGACATTCATAAAATAGTTTTTAAAGGTGTAAGACCAGAAATTAAATAAAGTGATTTTATTCAATAATATTTTTATCAATACTAATAATTCATGTCTATTTATGTTGACACTAAACCTCATCAAAACAGTGACATGAGAGAATTAATTAATTAGGAATTATATGATCTTCCTTCATTTCCTTCCATAGAAGGCTTCAGATGTTCAAAGTTACAGGAGAGCAGGAGTAAGTCTCATGTTAGTCTGAAGTATACCTATGTACACTATACCATACAAATGAGCCCAGCTGGATTAAGCTAAAGGCACAACTAATCCAGTCTCCATCTTTCTACAGTAGTTAATGCAGAAACTTACTGGAAATCCAGTAACAGTACACATGGGCAATGGCATCTGCCACTGTTTCCCCCCAGCAATTGGTGTTATATAGTACTGACTGCTTCCTCCATTAGTACATACAGTAGTCCCTTGGTATCCACTGGGGTTGGGTTTCAGCAGTGTGGATAAAAATCAATGACTTTTAAACCCAAAAATTAATTTTAAAAATTTTAATTGGATTTTTTTATTTAAAAACTCACAAACAGACTTTTGATGTTGGGTTGCAGCAGCATGTTTGCAGTAAACAGAACCAAAAAACAAAACAAACCTGAGCTGGAAAGAGTGAGATTCTACTCTAGCTGATACAACTATAACTGTGTGTGCCTACAATAAGCAAAGTAAACAGTGACTGCCGCCATAATCCCTTACTCAGCATGTGTGAACAGTAGAACAGAGAAAACAGCAAAACAGAGAACATCATGTAAAAAAAGTGCATCTTTGACCACCAAAACAGAAATAATATGGAAAGTGGGGCAGGTGGGGGGGGGGGAAGCATCCTCCCTAGATGCATTCTGAAAGCTTTCAAGTGGTCTCTAGAATGTTCAAGACATTTTTTGTTTAGTTATGCAAGGTCTTGCTTCATTTCACCATGAACATATTGTTAGTTCTTTGCCAAAGCATGTTGACCAGTTCTCTCTTTTATGTGGTGTAGGAATCTATTCCTATTCTTTCCATACTCTTTCTGCCTCTGGTAGCAAAGTTTCTGCTAAATTAGTAATGCCCAGGAATACATCTATTTTGTCAACTGAAGTACAGGTATACCTCACAATCAAAAACAAAACAAAACAACTTACAACCTCCAGTGGAGAGTTTAGCAAAGACTTCAGATTGTACAATATAGAATACAATTTTGTAGCAGGAAGAACATATTGGAAGGTATTAATTTCAAGACTTCCAAGTGCTTCTGGGGGAAAAAAAAAACACTACTAAAGAGTACGCTGAAAAGACCATGAAAGCATGGACAGTACTGGGTAGAGCAGTGCTAGGTGAGAAGGCATAAAGGTAAAGGTAGTTCCTTGACATGAATATCTAGTTGTAACCGACTGTAGGGGGCGGTGCTCATCTCCATTTCTAAGTCAAAGAGCCAGCATTGTCCAAGGACTGCTCTAGTGGTCATGTGGCCATCATGACTGCACCGAATGCTGTTACCTTCACACTGAGAAGGGGTACCTATTTATCTACTTGCATTTGCATGCTTTCGAACTGCTAGGTTGGCAGAAACTGGGACTAGTGACAGGAGCTCACCACTTCATGCAGCACTCAGGCCTTGAACTGCCAATCTTCTGATCATCAGAATCAATTTTAAAAACAGCAAGGGAACATAACAAATCAGAAAGGTGACAAAAAATTGTAAGAGCCTTCTTACTGATATTTAAACTCAGAAAAGTGCAAATCATGAGGAATTACTGGGGTAAAGAATGTTATTAGTAGGAAAGTGTGTGCCACAAGCAATATTGAGAATGAATGTACAGATAATTAATATTCCCAAATGAACTAATTTAATAAGGGTAAACAGACTGAATTTGAGCTTTCCAGATTTAATTCAAACACAATGTGGGAGGACATAAAGGCATGAACAAGGCTTTAAACTCAACCTGAAGTTAACTTTATAATGTCAGTCAGACAGCAATGATAAGGAAGACTAAAAGACCAGTAAGTGCCAGGCTAATTTGTTCCTATTAGTATTGACATTTCATATTTTTGTCCCACACTTCATCTTACCCAAAGTGTCAGAATACCACAAATTTCACATCTCTTTCTGTCCCCCACTATTCTTCCTTTTGGGAATAGCACCCTGGCTATATCCAATCAGTTCAGTATTAACAGGCCCTCAACTACCATGTAGGTTTCACTCTCCTCAATGGCTTGAACATCTGTGAATATATTTGTTACTCATTCTGAATTTGCTTTCAACCAAAAGTCCATCCTCATCCCTATGAATCATGGCAAGTAGCAAGCTAAGTCTAGAAGGACATAAAGATAACCACATATATAGAATGAATCACCCTATGCATAAATACAGCCAGCTCTCCTTATCCACAAATATTTTATCCAAGGATTCAAGCATCCACGGCTTGAAAATATTCAGAAAAAGCATAAATTCCAAATAGCAAACCTTGATTTTCCATCTTACATAAGAGACACCATTTTGTTATGCCACTGGATTGAATGGGACTTGAGCATCCACGGATTTTGTTATCCGCGGGAGTTCCTGGAACCAAACCCCAGCAGATAACAAGGGCCCACTGTACATTACTTATGGCTCAACAAGCACTTCAATATGCACACAACCTCTCATACTATCTTGGGCCACTCTACATATATTCAGAAGTTAATCTGTAGAGAAGTGCATATATTCACACAATATGTTCACATCTCCAGCTAGAAAAAAAATGCTAAAGTCAATGATTGGTAGCTGTTCCAATTAACATATGTAGACAGATATACTGCTGCTAAGGCTAACATCGTACACTGTAGAAATTTTCAGTGCACAATTTTTAAATTATGTCATACACACTTTATATAGAAAGTAAATAGCATGCACATGTTTGTTTGTTTTTAACATGAGAAAAGAATCAAGAAATAGAGGCCTGAATCCTTATGGCACATGTCTAGCATTATGCTAGGAGTTACAATTTTACTTAGGTTGCACAGCAGCAATAAAGGAAGACAAGCAGAAATCATAATCATTCATTATTGGTTGGGGAAGTGAGCTGGCTCTAAGGAGCCTATTTCTCCATTGCCTGGATTCTGGATCCTCAACGACAGGGTATTCTGAGAAGCATAGCTTACAAAATTATCTGTGCCAAAGGACAGGCAGTTTTGCATGTTAGCTGGCCCACAACATGATGGTTCCAAAGACCTACTCAGAAGTCAGGCACTGGAGAAATGAGTTACACAAAGGTGGCAGCCTTCAGAATTACTGTATCTACAGTATCTGCTCTTGTTGCTGTTGTCCATGTAGACTTTTCCCTCCTACTGCCACCACACCACCTACACCAGTATAGTTGCTTTGGGTGCCTGTAGAATTCCAGAAAATAGGCATTGTCAGCACCAAAAGCCCAGCAGCTAGATCATATTTTTGTTTACCTGCAGGACAACAATAGTTCAGTTCAGAAAATTCATCTCTTACACATTTTACTGAAAGATCAAATGGTATCTTTGAATTGGATATTCTCTGCATCAATTTTATTTAAAAAATGCTATTTATAAACTGGAATAGAACATGCTGTTTTAAAAACAAAGAGGAGCATATTACCTGAATCATTACGGAGATAGGATGACATTGCTGGAATAAGACATGATTGACTAAGCAGCTCTAGCAGAACTGATGGAAGGGCATTGCTGTTTTGTCCTCTGCTTTCATGGGTGGATTGGACATCCCCGTTTGATATGCTTCCTGCAGGATTTATATAGCTAGCCAAAACCTGAAAGTTTAAAATCATTATGAGAAAAGAGGTTAGATTGAATAAAAGAGAATGAGAACAGACAAATAACAGGCTCAAAATGACAAAGAATCTGAGACACATTTTGATAAATGAATATAAAATTAAAAAACTTTCCCCATAACTATGCACATTTTTTAATTCAAACCATTTTGTGGTAATTTTTCCAACTCTAAAAGATAATTTTAATGATTAATTTCAGATTCAAAATATTCAACTTATTAAATCTTACAGTCTGTTCTTGTAAATTAAACAATTTTCACATTGATGTGGTATCAACAAACTGCAGATGTCTGACTTTTTCACAGTAATAATGTATCAGGCACAACATACAGCAAGTTAATCAGTATCTTTAGGTGGAAACAAAGGATATATGTAAAGATGGAAATCCAATTCCTCCTCATCTGAAAAATCTCATGTGTTATTTTTCAACATTGTATATTTCAAAAATTGTTCCCTATATAGTACAGTATCAGACTGAAAAAAAGGAGAATAAACTCCCCAGGCGTGCCCAAAGCCAGGCACACAAGGTTTTTAACCTCACAAATGGGAAAATGTACTAAGGTGGCTAAGTAACTGGCCACAGTTTGCAATATTATTGTTTTAGTAGTTTGTTGAGGTATTTTTAACTTGTTGCTGTTACTTGTTCTATTAGCAACATACTACTTTTCAGTTGCCTTTTTATTTTTTAAGAAAATAGTTATTCAGTACAGTAGGCAATGAAGACAGTAACATTCTTTCAAAGTACCATATTACAGTTAATGCTCTTACTTATAACAATAAGTATTGGACTTATGTCCAATATCTGCAGACATTATATCTGATGGAACAGAGCTAATTTATACATAATAATAATTTTGGCAATTTGTTTCAATGGTTGTGTTACCTGCAATAGGCAAGTGACATGTTCTTCTTCCAGTCTTTGTTTTGTTAAAGCTTGCTCTACATCCCATCCAGAAGCAGTAGACCCAGTTCCAAATCCAGTGCCTTTAGCCCAGTAAAGCTGCTGTTCTTCTGTTGATGCACTGTTATGCGAGCTTGACACCTGTGGCTGTAAAAAGAAAATCAATTGCCCTATTATTCCATGCTCTTTAGACTTCGTAGTCTGGGATCAAAAGTAGGAGAATATCCTGCCAAATGCATTTTCTTCATTCTGATTCTGGATCATGGAAGTAAAACAATGTTGCAAAAATGCCACTTATTTACATTAACTGAATTGGGTAAGGGATGCAGGAAACATTGGGAGTGTGCATTAGGAAAAGAAAAGATACAAAGTACAAAATATTGCATTAAAACAATTCTTATTGAGACGTTTCCTCAAGTCAAACTTGGAGGTACCTTGCTATGCTATGCAAGTTGGACATTGAGTTGCAGAAGGGGATTTTTCTTCTTCTTCCCCCCCAAATATCCCTGGAGGGTCTACAGTCCTTCAGAGCAGATTTGAGGCAACCAGGGGACTACAAAGGTGAAAGGGAAGCTGTTTTCACCAATAACGTCAGCTTAACCAGTGGATGTTAATTGGATTTCACCGTTTATTTTCAAATGGTGAAAGAAGAATTGCTAAAGTTTTTGATAAAATACAGATGATCTGTATAAAGTACAAAGAACTTTCAGATGATCTGGTGAAGGGAATATCACCAAAGAAGAATTACAAATGAACAGTTAGTATCTATAGGAGGAAAGTCAGAAAAGCTAAAGCACAGAAAGAACTCAGGCTTGCTCAAGAGGCTAAAAATAATAAAAATAGTTTTTTCAGGGGCTATATTTGGAGCAAAAGAAAAACAAAATGGGACAGAGAAGATTTAATAACCTTTGCCGCAATCTTCTCCAAAAAGACCACTGTAAAATAGGCTGTTCAAAAATAACAGATTTTGTCTGCCTTCCCTTGTCACCATTGAGCAGGCCTGGAGAAAATGCACCAACAGGATTCTGGCCCCTGTGCTACTTGTTGTGTTCCTACCAAGTTTACAATGATTGTTAACATGTTAAACATTGTAAAAATAATGGCAATGTGTTAGCCTTCACTTACATTTCCAAGTACTGATATGAACTTTGTCCCCTCTATTCCTAAGTCATGAAAGTCCAAGTTTTATCCAGAAAACAGGAAGTGTTACTCCTTGGAACAAAGTTCTCCAGACTGAGCAGTTTTTTTTTGGAACACAGCCAAGGCTGGCATCTGTTCAACAAGTTCCAGGCCACTGAGCTTGCTAACAAGACACACAGTGACTATGTAAGCCTCAATAACAAAAATTGAGGCCATAGATTTCTTCTTTTGAACTGGACAAAGAACCTTCATTAGAGAGATTTAAGGAATTTGGGATAGCTACATCAGGACATGGTACAGGACCTAAATATTGTATATAGTGACAAGTGATAAAATGAGAACTGCTGAGGAACCTGCTGAGAATTCTTCCTGTTGACAGCTTAATTTGGTAAAATAATCTTCTAGTGCTTCTTGTGTAGAAAATGATTGCTGTATCATCTTTTTATGCTATGTGACTCTTCTGGGCCATTAAACAAAACAAGTATTATTTTAAATAATGGGCAATGCTTTAAAGTCCACAGCAATAACCTTATATGTCTAACTATATTACAAAGTATAGATACTTATGTTTCAAGGAAGACCTATGGGATTTAAGAACGTAAGAGCACCTAGTATTGATAGAATACATACTACCTATATAAATTGAGGTAGAAACATAATGACTCATATATAAATCACTCTCTAATTATAGCACAACTGAAGATTGTTTTAGCAGATTATCTCTCTATGAAAGCATGTGTTTGTCCATCAACCTAGGTCAGAAAACCTGATATGCAAAGCTTTATGATATAGAAAAAGAAATCTGGGCTTGTTAAAGAAAATAACATCATTACACTTTATACTGCCAAAAGCATATTTCTGAATTAATTATTCTGAGGTTAAACTGACCTCTGTCTGATTAGGACTAGAATTGGGAACTCTTGGAGCATGGTGGCTAAGAGCAGATAAACAGGCAAGGATAAGATGTATTGCACCAATTTCCAGAGCCATTCTCCTAAGGAGTACTCCATCATCAGTAGTCAAAGGTGTGGCACTGAACAAGCTGCGCAGCACATGAAATGGAAGGGTTGGAAGCACATTAGCCGAAGGAGATTGTAGAATATGACCTAATGAGAAAATAAAAGATGAAACATTTTGTCACAATAAGTTAACATACTGCATTCATCTTCAAATATATTTCAGTGATTTTATTAGTGTTTAAAAAGTAGTCTGTCTATAACAAGAGCTACAAAATAAAAATTCACTGCAGAGATTGTACACAAGAAAATGATGATGATATGATCAGACTTCCATTATGAGTGGTATCCAAAAAATATAATTACTCTCGCAAGTGACATCAGAGAAACAAGTCATGCCAGACAAATCTTATCTCTTTCTTTGATAAAATTATCAGCTTGGTAGATGAAGGAAATGCTGTGGATATAGTATATCTTGATTTCAGTAAGGCCTTTGACAAGGTTCCCCATTACATTCTTGCAAACAAGCTAGTGAAATGTGGGCTAGACAAGGCAACTGTTACATGGATTTGTAATTGGTTGACTGGCTGAACCCAAAGGGTGCTCAACAATGGCTCCTTTTCATCATGGAAAGAAGTGACCAGTGGGGTCCCACAGGGCTCTGTCCTGTGCCCAGTGCTATTCAACATCTTTATCAATGACTTGGATGACAGAATTGGGGGTATACTTATCAAATTTGCAGATGACATCAAATTAGGAGGATTAGCTAATACCTCTGAGGACAGGATCAACATTCAAAATAACCTTAATAGATTAGAAAGCTGGGACAAAGCGAACAAAATGAATTTCAACACAGAGAAATGTAAGGTACTGCACTTAGGGGGGAAAATGAAATGCACAGATATAGGATGGATGACACGTGGCTGAACGAGACTACATGTGAAAGGGACCTGGGAGTCCAAGTAGACCACAAATTGAACATGAATCAACAGTACGATGCGCCAGCTAAAAAGGCCAATGTGATTTTAGGCTGCATCAATAGAAGTATAGTGTTTAGATCAAGGGAATTAATAGTGCCACTCTATTCTGCTCTGGTTAGGCCCCACTTGGAATATTGTGTCCAGTTCTGGGCACCACAATTCAGAAAGGATGTTGAGAAACTGGAGCGTGTCCAAAGGAAGGCGACTAAAATGGTGAAGGGTCTGGAAACCATGGCCTACGATGAACGCCTTAGGGAGCTGGGGATGTTTAGCCTGGGGAAGAGAAGGTTAAGAGGTGATATGATAGCCCTGTTTAAATATTTGAAGGGATGTCATATTAAGGAGGGAGCTAACTTGTTTTCTGCTGCTCTAGAGACTAGGATGCAAGCTCCAGGAAAAGAGATTCCACCTCAACATTAAGAGGAACTTCCTGATAGTAGGGCTGTTCGACAGTGGTGGAGTCTCCTTCCTTGGAGGTCTTTAAGCAGAGGCTGGATGGCCATCTGTTGGGAATGTTTTGATTTAGATTTCCTGCATGGCAGGGGGTTGGACTGGATGGCCCTTGCGTTCTCTTCCAACTCTGTAATTCTCTGTGATTCTATGAACGAGAGAAAGCTTATTCATTAGCTAAAATAAATTAGGCATTTGCTATTTTGATTTTATTTTTGCTATTTTATCTATTACATAAAATACAGGCACATCTCACAGTTAATGGAGTAGAAGTGTTCCTGGGCCTTACTTCCTTAACAGAAACTTTGGCCTGTTACAGACAGCCAAAATAAAGCTATTTTGAGTCACAGTGGAGGTATGGTGTTTCAATGATGCATGCGTCCTAAGAGTCCAGAAGCCACACCAAAGCCACGCTCCAGTCCTTAGGGCTGGAGCGTGGCTTTGGTGCGACTTCTGGACTCTTAGGCCGCATGCATCATTAAAACACCATACCTCCACTGTGACTCAAAGCAGCTTTATTTTGGCTTTCTGTAACAGGCCTTTGGTACCAAAAGTAGAAATAATAGGTATAGGTTCCTGCATCCCAAAACCTAATGTCACAGATATGTGAAATGAAATGATTAGGGCATATCCCTCTGTACCATTTTAATGACAACAACAACATCTTGACAAAATGTAAACCTGTGACTCTAATATCGTAATTTCCCCCCTTCTCTTGTATGATTTTAACACCTTTGTCTGGTGAAGAGGTAAGTGGAGATTTGAAATCTTGCATGATGTATTTTGTGCATTTTTTGGTTGGCCCAATAAAGATATTACTGTTTTGTGGATTTTAGATATTGTATCTAGCTACAGTAGGTTCATCTGGAGTAGAATTCCTTAGAAGAAGCAGGACTCTTGTAAAATGTATTTGTAAAAAAGAACTTCTTTGTTGGAGGCTTTGTTAACTGCAGTATGCTTATGTAGATGCTTCTGCATGGAATAGTGCAAAGCAGATGCTCCATTAAGTGCTATATTATTTTTCATCTTGGGATCTCTGTGCTCAAAGAATCAATCTTAGTTTAACAAACTTCAGATCTCACACGCATCTGCCTTGTTCTTCCTTTTGCATGAGTGGAGAACAGCTGCAGTTAACCATGAGTTTCTTTTATATCTAAGCTTTCAATTATGATTAATGGCCTTCATGTAAGACAAGATGTGGACAGTGGAAGCCATAAAACACCTTGGTCATGGTTGTGCTCAGGTTTTGGAACTGTCTGCCAAGAGAAAGCCAGCTTGCAGTGCTTCTGTTGAAATTTCATCACTAGGAAAAACATTTTTCCTTTTCTATCCAAGCCTATGGTTTGCTCAGCTGCTAACTTTAATCATTTGCTAATTTTAATTGCCTTGGATTCTTTGATGTATTTTTAACTAGTAGCACATTTTAATTTATTTGCAGTTATTTTGCATCTGTAGGGGTGTGTGTGTGGGGGATGCAGGCAACACCAGATGATATTCTAATGGGGGGGGGGGGACACCATGAGTTACTGTACTGAGTGATGCCAACTCTAGCAATGTTACTGGGATGGGCAACTGTGGAAGACATGGGGCCACATTAGCCCTCCAGGAGACAAACCTTGTAGGGCCACATGCCCCACCACATCTTCTCCTGCAAAAAGATTTTATTTTCTTTTCTTTTTTAAAAATCCATTTCCCTCAAATACCTTCTAGGGGACACAAAGGTAAATTTTTGATCCTTCTGGGCTCCCTAGAGGGCACTTTGAGGGGACTTTTTGTTTGTTTGTTTTTTGCAAAATTTCATTTTGACCTGTGGAAATTCAGAAGGTGCCAAACACAGTGGAAATGTCCTTTATGCCCCTACATATCACCTTCATTTTGACCTCTGGGGGACAAAAACACCACTAGGAGCTGCATGCCGCCCTCAGACTGTACTTTACCCACTCCTGCTATAAAAGTAAAGGCCAGCTCTTAAACTAAATAACATGTATCTGAATGACATCTCCAATATCAGCCATTTTGTAAAAGCACATTAAAACTGTCAAAAAACCCAAGAAGAGTAACTGAAATGTTCAGAGAGAATACGAAGGTGAGGATGAAGAAACACTTCAAATAAATCATGTCCTTTGAAATCTTTTAAAGATGATCATGGGGATGGGGAGGAATTCTCAGTAATTTCTCCTCTGTGTTTTGGTCATGGTTATCAACTTGTGGTCCTCCAGATGTTTTTTGACTTCTGCTCCCCATAGTTTCTGAATGTTGGCCAATTTGGCTTGGATGTAAAGTCCAAAACAAATGGATCAAAGGTTGGGAACCACTGGTCTAAGCAAAACCCACAAAAATACATGAATAAGCAGCTTTCAGAAATACTAAGTCAATACTGGCATGTAAAGGAGATACTATTGTCCTTACAGACCCACAGTCATATAGCAAACCAATCAGAAGGCAGACAACAATCCTATTGAATCTAGAATGTGAAAGTTGTTCATAGACAGTTTGCATTATGCACAGCATGAGTATTTTCATATTGTATGAAGGAAGCAAATTAGCAATAAGCAGAATGACAGTGGTCAAGAAGTGGGGAAATTTTTTGATTATATTCAACTATGCTTTCCCACACAAATTAGAGGGAATAATTACACAGGAACTTTCTGGTAACCTTAGTTCACATTGTCTCCCACCCTGTGCGTAACATAAGAAAAGCTGCAACTGAAACCTAGGGAAAGGGAAGCAAAAGCAGAAGATCAAGGTGCCAGATAAGATTATTTTTCCCTTTCCTATCAGTTATGACAGTCTGTCTTAAACTTGGGTTGATCCAGAAGAGAACAGAAACAAGCTTCAGATGAAAAAATTAGGCCAGTGTATAGAAATTTAATATTTACAAGGCCATCAAGATCTGGTTTATTTAACAAGAAAGGACAGGACCTCTTCAAAACCAATGAAACAAGCAATTCTTGCTCTTAAGGTACCATCAGAAGCCCTGTAAACAAACAATATTCTAACTTAAACATAAATAAATAGAAGTAATTCTATTAGCTTTTTCATTCTATGCAATGAAGGAAGAATTAGAAGATCTGTCCTTAAGGTCTAGTTTTGACTTTCACATACTTTGGTTCCAAAACCAGAAGATATCTAGAATCCCACAAAAGCCAGTTTTATCTCCTTTCAAATATTTGTAAATTCATACACTCAAGAAATATTTAGCAGTAATCCCCAAAGATACTTAGTAGTTAAGTACATACTTCCTTCACCATCATCTGTAACTCCCAGCACCAATCTAAGCAGACACTGGGCATGTTTCCTCTCTTTAAGTAGCACCTCAGCATAGCCTGGGAGGCGAAGAAATAATCCAAAAGCAGCCAAAGAATGAGCAGGAATGGGAGACATAGTTTGGACTGTTGATTTGATTGGTGGTGGTTCTGCAGCAATTGTTTCTGGGGCTTCATAAACCAGTTCTCCAGATTGTTCAATGGTAACCCATTCAAACTGATCACTGTCCTTCTGCTTCTCTTGGGTGGTGGATGTAACCACTGGCGCACTCACCTTCAGAAAAGAAAGAAGATGCTTAATACTGTCCTTTGAGGTTGCTACTTAGAGGGTTTTTGTTGCAACTAACATGATTAAAGAGTTCCCAGACTATTCATTTTCAACAGTTATGATAAAGTGATAACATGAATGAACAAATGCCAATTGAGAATTTGGAATCTCTATTCCAGTTAGCATTTTTAGTATTTTTCACACGGATTATTTAAAATCTTGTCACATATACAATAAATGCAATTAAAAACTGCTGTATTTATCACAAGGCAATATGCAAATAAAAAGGGTTTCAAATAATTACTTCATGTTAGAGTTTTAACCTCTAATGTTTACTTTGCACTCTGCATTGTCATTCTAAACACCGTAATATCACTGTACATACCAAGGAACAAAAAAACATTTTCCCAAATTGTTTTTACAGAGATGAACTTGCTGTGTGTGGTTAAGCAGGTTTTAAGATATACTCAACTACCTATATTGTAGGAATGATAATCCTAGAGAGATGGGGCTCTGTTAATGCCATTCTTTATGGAACATTTTGTAGTTTTGTTGTTTTACAGTCTTGTACATTTTGGTTATATCTATTTGTTCATTTGCTTTCTATTATATTGTATTGGTTTTTGCATTTCTGTCTGGATAATTTATTTCACAATTGTACTGCATAGTTTTATATTTGTGCTACTCCTTTGTTCCTCCATATATGTGTGTGTAAATATATTTTAGATTGTACAAGTTGGGCAGGGCTGGCTGTTTTTGGTTGTTCTTTTACTTGTAAAGCACCAAGTACACTGACTGTGCTAAATGAATAAATAAATAAAGATGATCATCAACATCATTATCTGCCCTAACTATAATTTTGTTCCCAGTGCTAAAGTTCTTCCCCTTACCTTATATGAAAGTGAGAGGTCAAAGCTCAATGATATAGTACATGTTTTAATGCAGAAGAATCCACGTTCACCATCATGTAAGACACGTTTTACAGGTAAAAATATTGGGAATTTCTTCTTCTTTCATCTTTCCATCCTTTCCTTATCAAAGTATTGGAGAACAGTTAAAGGGGCGGAATCATGCAGCCCTCTGGATGTTGCTGTGCTGCAAGTTTCAGAAGCCTTAGCCATCTTAGCCAATGGTGAAGAAAGCTGGAAGATGTTGTCAAACAACATCTAAAACACAGCATGATTCACACCTGTATAGGAGCTCCCCTTGTCCTCCCAAACTTGGACTCTCAGGCACTCGAACTGATTTATAAGATTTTTATCTTCAGACAGAACCTCTTTACAAGGCCTTCAGGTGCCCTTTTGCCAAGAAAAGGGCAACAGCAATTTTAGGATTTACATACACACAAAGCTTCTGAGAAGCATGGAAGCATGTCAAGATTAAGTATCTTGATATGATATCCACTTTTTCCTGAACAACCAAATATATATGTAGATGGCATCTTGCTGGGTACATTGTGAAATTCTCAAGCCACTATCAGTATGTGACCTCACAATTCCTGTTTACAGAATTACTGATACAAACGACATTCCAAGTTTGAAGATCTCACAATTCTATCCTATCAAAAACTAACTGTATGCCACAATTTTCAGTTTGGGAAGGTTTTTGAAAAGTCACTGTCAGCGCCTTTTTATGTGTAAAAACAAAAAAATATATAATTTAAACCACTGGGCACAATCCAGCCAGAGTTAAATATATTTAACTCATTCACCTCAAAATCATGTCAGCCTGTAATCAAATAAGTTGCACAGATAGTTTTTTAAACTTACTTGTTGAATCACATCTGGGTAAAGCATCGGTAGTCTCTCTGCGATGAGGGCCAACCCACCCATTCCAGCAAAAACTTGCAGTGGAGACTGAATCGGGCATACTTCAAGGAAGGATTCATCCAACACTGTATCCATACAGTCCTCACCTGGTGTAACTGCTTCATCTTCAGTGCAAGGCCCCAATAAATCTGTATGTTCTATATATACCCCCCCCCAAAAAAAAGAAAAAAAGAAAAGAAATCTTCAACAAAATGATACTCAGTATTATTTCTTTAGGGTTTCTTTACATAGAAGGTTTGCCTGGAATAACAAGCTGACTGGAAACACTGCTGGAGTGATATGAAATAAAGAGCTCACATATGAAAAAAAGTGGAGGGAATGTAAGGCTCACCTTTTTAGAAAAAGAATACAATTATATATCACTGCAAAATACAGACAGTAGCTTGTCAACAATAAAGACAGTGCCCACAGGATGTGAGCAACTCTGCCCATGTAAATTAGCTTCTGATTTAGGAGAAGGAAATTGAACAAATTTGTGAAATTTAACCTAAAATGTTGTATCTTCTAAGGAGCTGTCCACATGGACCAAAATGGCCATGTACTCTCTGGCCAATACCCTTGGGTTGGGATCAGGCAAACCGGATACTGTTCTGGCGATCCCAGTCTAAATCCAGCACAAAGGGGCTGGCGATCCAATACAAGGAGAAGCGGGATACAAATAATAATAATAATAATGATAGTAAGTGCGAGTCAATATGACCCAGTGTTTGCCATGGGGTCTCTCAGAAATATGACCCAGCATACCAGACCTTCCTTACCTTCCTCTGCCACTACTGAGAATACCCACACCACAACTGACCTGGAAATGGAATACCTGGGCATGTGAGTACACCCATGAGGCTTGTTTCGACATCAGACATGGCAATGGGGATCTTCTCAGTAGTAGTGATAATTGAGGAAGGTAAGGAGGCCACGGTGATAGTGAGCCTATAGCGTGGTGGACAAATAAACACCTGCCAATCCCCATGCCAGCCTGTGAACCGACCCGGGTTAAGACCTGAGCAGGATGGAACAGGCTTGGCCCATGCTATTCTGGCCATCTGCTTAGCCCAGAAGCAATGAAGATAAAACAATAAGTACATCTGTGGTTAAGATTTTTTTTGAAAACCAACTCTTCATCTCAAGAGATCTGGAAGAAACCAGAAAGCTCTTGAGAAAAAAAAATCTTCTAGTCTTAGAACATTAACCACAATCAAAATCAATTAATTATTAGCAACATGTATGGATACAACTCCATCCTTTGTTTCAATATTCTGCTCTTTTTCAGACTTTATGGTTATCAATAAATGGCTAAAGTATCAATACATTGCTATGCATGTGTGTTACAGAATTAGTGTATCTGATGACATGGACTGTAACAAATCTACTAGACTTTAAGACACCACACATATTGTTTTCACTGCAACAGACTAATACAACTGCTCCTTTGGAAACTGTTACAATATTATGGAAAACCTGAATGAGTGCAGTTTGTTTGGAAATATTCAGAGATCAAGTGTACTTCTACATTTTAAATTTTATGAACATATGAAACTTTGCATATCAGGCAGCCTATCTGGGCAAAGATTTTGTTTTGGTACAAATTGCATCATGTCCTTCATATCTTGCAAAAGAAGTAGTTCCATTGATCCCACCTTCATCCTCCCCATTCAGTGTATACCTTTTTCAGTATGGAGGCGCTTAAACGAGTCTGTTTTTGATAGACTTGGGTCCGAGATCACTTTGGAGCCAAGTTTAACTGCCAAGTCAATGGATCGGTATCCTTGAGGAAGTTTGCGGTCATATAGCAAAGTGAGAAGCTGGGCAAGTGTCAACTCGGGTGGTAATGGCTGACCTAAAAAACATGAATCATGTTACAAGCAGCTCTAAATGATTATCTGAGTGTACATTAGGAAGCTCAAATAAAGGCTTGGATTCTTAATTACAGTTAATACAAACTATAGCTTAGTGTGTTGAGCTTTGGCCATTTCTTATGTTTAGTTCACATCATACATAGATGCTTAGGATCCCTTCTTTAGACTGTCCAATAATTTGGAGAAAAATGTTGTGTTACTAACTAGACAAACTCTTTTACTCGATGAACATTTGCTTAGATAACTGTATAACAGGAATTTTTATACATCAACATCAGTGCTTCTCAAACTGTGGGAGGCATGCCTGCTCTACCAGGGGCAACCTAGGCGCACAGTGACTGAAGGAGAGCTAGTGTCCATGATTGCCCCTGCAGCATCTCTTATTCAAGGCCACTGCTGTTGCCTGGCTCTGGGTGGGCACCATGGGAGGCAGAGGAGAAGCAGCTCCCAAACATCACAGACAAGGAGTAGTGGAAGCAGGCTGTGCCCTGCCAGCTACTGGAGCAGAGTGTGGGCCTGGCCACTGCTTTATGCTGTTGCTATCTCTACCCTCCTGACCAGAGACTCCAACTCACAGGTGGACAAGCTGTTTCTCTGGCCCGGTAAGGCTGATGAACAAACAGGGCATGGGTTGGATGGGGCCCAATGGAGAGGAGGAACAAGCCAATAGGCTTTTGGTCAGCCATTGGGGATGGCAGAAGATTTGGGGGCCTAGTGAAACCTGATTCCAAGAGGCCCGTTTTCTCTCTCTCTCGCCAAGCACTTTTGCACCCTCAGCCACAATTTCTCTCACTCTTTTTTCTTTCACATGCTCACTCTCACAGGAGTTTGTTCACACTATTTCTATTACATGATGACCCAAATCTCTGATAGGCATTTATTTCAGTCTCAAAAGGTGCTAGGTAGGATTTCATTATCTCTTTGTTTGTGACACACAAACCTCTCTTTTGCTTACATGCACGCATGCACGCACACACGCACGCACTCAGCTGCATGCTTTCTCCTTTATACCTTCTTAGCCAGTTAATTCTTATATACACTCTGTCAAGTCATTGTCTCCTTCCCTCCCTCACAGATCCTGATTCACATACATTCTCGAATTCTTTCTCTCACACAAACATACACACACTGTGGCTCTCACATTCATACACACATCCGTCACACACAGAAACATGATTCATCTCTTTTTTTACATACTCACATATTTACTCATTCACACAAGAGAATGAATGTTTCAATGTGAATGTGTGTGAGAGAGTAAATAAATGAGAAAGATGTGAGCCAAAGAAATAATGAAAGAGCATGATTCTGTGTACAAATCTGTGAACATTTTTCATGTGAGTGTGAGACAATATGTGTAAAATTTATGCATGCCTTGAATTAGATATTGAACTTACTGAAATAAAACTATTCTATTTTGAACAATGTAATTTCTTTATAAAATATTAAAATATAAATATACATTAACATGCAAATTAACACGTGCAAACTAACAAAATATTTATACGCATATACAATGTTGAGTGGGAGGGACACGATATGTGCAGGTAGATATAAAGGGGGTCACAAGGGTAAAAAAATCTATATTACTAACCCACACAATTCAAAATAATGATCTTACATTTTCACCCATTTATAATGTTCATTGGAGGGAGGATAGGCCCTTTGTAATATATATAATGAGAAACTCAATATGATTATTCCACTATAATCAACAACATTCATTCCACAGTAGAAACTGGGAGAGTGCATGAATACATGTACTCATCCAGCAATTTATGCAGCGCAGCACACTTTACAAATGTGCTGTATCAAAAAACTTGGAGCATTACCTGGTAGCAATTTATGGTAAAGGTGAAAAACAGGAACACTAATGGTTTTGCTGGATGTGTCACCTCCTGTGGAGGAGCTGCCTACTTTATCTGCTATTACTCTACCTCGTCTTGAGGGTGGGCGAGGTGGTGTAGATGATACAGCCCTTTTTGACTGAGATTTCAAACCTACAAGAAAATTGAATACTGTATATACTCATCTATAAGTCTAAAAATGTATGCCCAAAATTGACCCCAAAATCCCAGGTCACTTTATTTACAAGTCAGTATGATAATGCAATAACAGCTCTTTCAGATTTCCCCATGCGGTGGGGAGAGAATTTCTTTTTCTCTTGAGCCAAGCAGAAAGAGTGATTAATTGCTGTTAAACAAACAGAGTCCCTCTCCCACCTGCCTACCACCACTATTTGGAGGGTGAATGCTGAAACCAAAGTTGAGACACTGAAGCAAAAAGTGTCAGAGTACCTCTTGCTGCACACACACATACACATACTGAAGTAGCCTTCAAGTTTTACCCTCAACTTATCCATGAGTCATGGAAAATCCATAATTTTGGCCCCAAAATCCGCCCCCGACTTATATATGAGGTCGACTTATAGTTGGGTATATATGGTAATAGTTTAGAGGCATATGCAATAACAGAAACTACTCAAGTAAACAAATATGCATCAGTTATTCTACATGGTACATTGTCCTATTCGAAGAGCCTTCATACACATTTGATAGTCCTATTAATGAAGTATTTGCATGTAAGGATAATTTTATCTGGGACAGAGATTGGCGTGTGTGTGACAGTCCCTGTATATAGAGATGTATGGGAACATTTTAAAAATTATGCAGCAATATGTGGAATTCTAAATAGTTATGAGCTTTAATAGTTCTTTCACAGATACAAACATATTTATTTCATTTGTTGTGCACTGCTATGTATGTATCCAATGGTGGCCATGTACTAGTGAAGACAATAGAATGGGCTGTGTGAAACACACACAATCCCCTACTTCCTGCTGAAGCATCTCATGCTCTCCAAAAGGGGCTCTGGAGGGCCAGAAAACATTTGGGAAGTGGTTTTGAGGCAGCATAAAGTGCTGTAGGAGCCAGCGTCATGCAGTGGTTTGAGTGCTGGACTATGACTCTAGACATCAGGGTTTGATGGACACCCACTGGGTGACCCTGGGCAAGTCACTAACTTTCAGCCTCAGAAATCTGCTTGATAGGTTTGCCTTAGGGTCACCATAAATTGAAAGTGACTTGAAGGCATACAGCAGCAATAAGTGGCTGCAGCAGGAAGGTTAGAAAAAAACTGTTGTGATGGCCAGCCCAATGCTGGATTAAATCCAATTTTTTTTTTTTACATTACATTTTTAAAATAACTTCAAATATTCTGGAATACCTATATTTTTTTCACTGGTTTGCACCAAGTTTTATGATTGACTACATGCTGGAGCTGCCTTCTCCCTATGCCATTCCAAATTGACCGGACAATTTTAAGATGAAGCAAGGGCAAACATGCTAGAGGCAAGAATTTATATATAACTTTACTTAAGTTTGCCCCAAACTATGATGGCCAAATGCTGGTGTTGGCTTCTCTCTGCAGCATCCCAAACAGACTTGACCATTTTAAGATGAAATAAGGGCTAACATACCAGAGGCAACAACAACACTATAATTGTCCTGAAACCCATTTTCTGCTTTCACTTTTTCTTTTTCTTCATAGTTCTTTTTTTCTTTATCTTCTTTTTGTTCGCTTATTAATTTTGCAGTTATACTTGGTGTATCTGAAAAATAAAATATCACTCCATATAGGAACCTGCATAAATAACATTAAATAAACCACCATTATATAAATATATGTTCACTCAACAGAGGTAGATCTGGGGAGGTAACAAAGGTGTATGCTTATCTGGTTTTGATGGGCAAAGGTTCTGTGTGATCAAGTAAGACCAATCATCTGTTAGACTCATGTCCACCCTGGCTGATTAGAACTGCCTGAAAGCCAGACAATTGGGTGGTGGAGATTGTAAATGTTCCATCTCCTCTAAAAGAACCAATTGTAAGACCTCTTTTAAATAAATCTTTGTTGCACCTAGCTCCCTATGTGGGCCAGTTTCCAGTCTCCCCATTTTAAGTAAGGTGTTAAGCAAGTGGTGGCAGCACTAGAACAGGTTGCATAACTGTAGTTCTGCAAGTGGCAATCTATGAACTCATACAGATGGCTATCCTGCACTTGAGAGATCCATAATATGGGTAGAGTAGTGGCAGGGATCTATGGACAGACGGGATTGGGAGGGTTCCCTGCATTCATGATTCTGGTCTCTCTGACAGGAAGTGGTGGAAATGGTCCTTGTTGGAAATGGTTGTGGTTGTTGCAGAGGCAGAGAGGGTACCTATGGGAGGTCGACTTGTTGATCTTGAGATGGAGAAGGAGAACATTCCAAGGGTGGAGGAAAATCTATGACTGCTCCCTCTGAAGGAGGGTCCTCATGATGAGGGGAACCTTGGGCCAGTTGAATGGCTGGGGGGGGGGGGAGATGCAAGGGGTCTCTTCCTAGGTTCCAGGGACCTGAGAGTAATTGTCAAGCAAGGGAAAACATTGAGGTTTGTAACTTATGGGTCTCAATGTCAATGGTATTGAGTGTTCTGGTACCATGCAGCGCTTAGTAGGGGCCACCACAAAATTGTAATACCTCTTTTAAAGGAACAGGTGCTCTGGAGCAATCCTTGAAGTGCTACAAAGCTGGATAAGCCTGATGCTAAGGGGGCTGGAAGGATCTTGTCGAGGGTGGTCTGGTAGTGAATAAGGCTTGTTGATTTTTGTGGGACTGTGATGTAAAGGTTTTGCATTGGAGTACAAGAGGAGAAATTATGGGATTCCCCAAGGCAAAAAAAAAAAAAAAAAAAAGCAACAGGATTGCCCATCACAGTCAGGTATTTTAGCACCGCATGTGGTGCATTTCTTGAACAAGCCAGTTGAAAACATAGTTACTGAAAATCCAGCTGGGTAAACTCACAAGCAGAAAAAGGATAGTCAAAACAGTCAGAGGTGAGGCTGTGAAGTTTAGAGATTATCAGAGGAAAAATCAGAGTAGTTGAAAATGGGCCGAGTCAAACGAGGTGGGCAGAGCCAGAGCCAAAACTCTCTATCTAGCTCTAAAAGGTTCTGAACAAAGTATTGCGCAGGTGCAGATAAACCCATTTGTGTGTGTCACAGAGATGACAAAGAAGAATCCCAATTCTACTCTTCCTTAGGATAGTTCTGACACAAGGATCCTCACTGAATCCACTTTCTCTAATTTTGCCACAACGCTGCTTTTGTATAAACCTTTTTTGTTTCTTAGATTCACTTCTCTATCACAATAGTGTAGCGATCAGCTGGAAGGTGAGGTTACATTGAGTGAAAAATACCATCTTATATCTTTATTTATATGTTGTCTTTTGCTCAAAGATTGGGATTCAAGACAGCATATATTCAATTTAAGATGATATAGTACATTATTTCACTCTTTATTCCCCAGAACATAAAGACTTGTAGTTAGTTTCTTTATTTTAATATATTACAAACTCATCAAAATACACAGTCTTCAACGTTTCTCCAAGAACACAGACGCTCTGTCTCCCAAATCACAAACCTATTTTTCACTATTGTTCCATTTGTTGCTATTGTCAAAATCACTTCCCACTGCCACTCTCTAAATTAAAAGGGGGTATTTTACCAAAGGGACATGTAGCACCTTTGAGATTGAGTGAAAGAAAGAGGTTGGTACCATAGGCTTTGGAATACTTCAATCTACTTCCTCAAATCCATGAATTATCCATATGTTCAATATACAAGAAGTACTGAAATTTGATTTAACCACTCTTAACACTGCCCCACCCTTGATATTCAGAAGACAAAAATAAGCTTCTGTCTTAAGACTCATTATTTCTTATAAGAATTCATCAATTTAAAAAGCTGTTTTTTTCTAGTGTGATTGTAAGATAAATCTTATCTCCTCCAGAGTAAAAAGACCAATTTAAGAAAAAGAAAGAAAATGTAACTTGCCTGACACACGATCAAGAACCTCTGCCAATGTTGTTGAAACTGGTAAGAGAAGAGTACGAAACTTGTGTCCTGCACCATACATTGGATGCTGAATTATGTGGCTGGTAGCATTAATTCTACCTTTGTACAACTGGAAGTTAGAGAATATTAATTTGTTTCATTCATTTAAAGTGCAATAAAAGCCTTAAAATAAATTGTAGCCAGTTCAGGTCTAACCCTAGTGTACTCGCAAATTCAGTTTGGAGAGTATTCTAGGTTCCTCCATCATTCCCCTTCTCTTTTAACTGAAAAAAAGGCCTTCTCTCTTTAACAAGTTCTAGGGGTTTCACCTCTTCATTAAAAATAATTTTGTTTCAAAAGAAACTGTAACTACATATCAAACAGTGATCAACAACAATAAAGTTGATCAGATAAACAGCAAACTGATACTTAAGAGGATACAGTGACATATAATCAGAGAAATATCATTTTTAAAAGGGAAGGAATTTAGCAGAATTGGCAGATCTGAGCACACAGTATATTACTACAAATCTGCATGGGATTTTGAGCATTAAATAATCAGTATTTGAAATTAGTTATTCCTAAAATGGTGAACATGTACTGCAAACTCTTCCATGAACACCGTATTCCATAATCTATTTCTCCTCGAGTTATAGACAGCTCATTGTTAATTTTCCAGTTTAATGCAAGCTCCATTCTGGCATCAAAACAATTTCTGAATAGTGTACAATAGACTAACAAATAAAGCTTAAAACGAAGTACAGCATGGCATCCCATTGGCTTCTAATCTATATGTGTTGGTCATTCTTGGCATGTTAATTAACACAGACATATGGTGGAAAAACTAACAAATTACTTTCTGCCAGTTCTTTAAAATCAATGTTTCTATTGAAAACTAGATGTAAACCCAAAACAAGAAAGAATCAACGCATGCAATACAAAATGCTAAAGCAGAAAAATAACACTTCAGTGTTATATTCCTTAAATGAGGAGCAACAATTTAAGAAGTTATTTCTAGTCATTACACCACTGCATCTGCATCAGAAGTGGGCAAAGTGGAGCACTATGCATGTTGTTGCATGGTAATTCCCAGCCACTATAGCCAATATTGAGGAGCTGAGCCAAATATCTGGATTGCTGTATAATTTCCATCCTGATCTACACAACTGAGGCTGTAAAAAACAATGCATATACAGTATTTAGATATGAGCTCTTATTACAGTGGAGATAGTATTAAATGACGCATCAGCATTAAATGTATGGTTCTATATATTTTTCCAGCCTTAAGACCACGCAAGGCAGGGGGAAAAAATGCTGCTTACTGGGCAAGGTGACTGAAGGAACATGGTCACTTTTTCATCCTCAAGCATCAACTGTAAAAAAAGTCTTCTAATAAATCCTGAAATATTTCCAGATGTGGGGAGATTGCTTCTTTGAGGAGAAGAGTGAAAGAGTTCACACAGAACCTATAAGAAAAATGAAAAAAAAATCTCAAATATGTTTATTAGAGCATGGAGATGAACCCATGCAATTAATGATTGTATTCAATAGTGCCAATCTGCATACCAATTGCACAACAAATTTACCTTCCCTCCTGCACACATATCTGCTCACCAGACCAGAGGGATGGGTGGCCCATTAGGTGTTTGCAGTGGAAGGACGATATGAAGGCATTCATATGCACTCAGGCAACACTGAATGGCATCCATTAAGTGTGATAAATTGAGATAAATTCCTGAAAAGCTGTGACAAGCCACCCAGAACGCTGATTCTGGTAAGGCTAGGAAATATATGCTTACATGTGATCAATGCAGTTAAAACACGGGTAACATTCTTAACTTTGAATAAGATAGTGACACTACTAGACCAAAAGCAGAACATTACTCATACCCTACAATCAAGTTTAGTGCCTTGAAGAAACTGAAAATGGTTGGAGGGCACATTTGTATTATTTATATTTCCCATGAATCTCAGTATTCCTTTTACTATCTTTGAAGCAGATGGGGACCTGAGGGGTGGCAGTAGTTCTGAAAAGGAATCTTCTCTCCTAGAGAGTGGCTAAAAGGTAACATTTCAACCTGGAGATTTAATAAGTCTGGATAATAGCAAATATGTACATTAGTTATTCAAGGAGGGAGTTTTATCTTGCACATTTAACTCAGATACATTTGAGAATCTTACAAATACCCACTCAACAAAACATAAAACATTGTAGAAAATACTTAAATTAACATTCTAAAATTAGAATAAAATAATAAAAATTAAATCCTTTCCAGTGCTGGCCTGATAAGGAATAACTCTCCTGGCAATGTGAAGTGAGATGACTCCAGACAGACAGAGCCACTGAAGAAAAGTTTCAGTACCAGGTCTCCTCTATCAACCAAAACCACCAAGTAAAAGGAAAGCATTTTCCAGGTTTTTAACACAGATGAGCTCACAAAGAAACTGTCCTCCCAGAGCATCAGACACTGCTTATATGATGGAAACTGTGGGACTGAGCTAATCTATACTGTGAATAACTTTCAGATGTTTAGGGCCCCATACAGAACAGTTCTTCATATGACTGCAATACAGTTTGCCTTGATTCTCACAAAAGTTCCAGATGCCTTAACTGTCTCTGGGACCATGGCCTAGATGAATTACAGGATTCTGTGACTTCCAAGTTTTGGGGTTACATATTGTGTAGCAGCAAGGGTATACAAACCTTCATATCCAAGACTTTTATTTTGTAAGATTGCTATTAGTCCAGCTGTCATCATAGGCACTAGAAATGGGAGTCTTGATGCCTAAAGAAAGCTTCCTGTACAAAATCCCCCTCTCAAGTTTTTCAAACCAGCTAAAGTAATATTTTAATATAACTCACTCAGAACTTGTATTATTACCTGTGCCATAAGCCTCTGGTTATTAGGATGGCAAGAGATACACTGTAAGAAGAATGCAACAGTAGCATTTTCTATTGCAGTCCTTTGCTGAGTGGTCAATCCTGTTCCTGAAGCTGAAGAAAGTAACGTAGGCCTAGCACTATTTTGCTGTGCTGCCACACTATGACTTCCAGATGTAGCACCAGAATGGCAGAGGAGAAATAAAAGTGCAGTCCACAGTGGGTTGACCTCAGAGCCACCCAACCAATCCTTCATAAGATTGCTGTTCCCAACTTCTGTCAAAAACCTGAGAACAGGAGCAACTAAGTCTGCTGTGATGGGCATTTTATTAAAGTGCTGTGGAATATGGTGTCTTCTGAGTCTATCTTGAGAATTGTCTGTTGACTGAACATTGAAGTCAAAGGCAGAGGTATGGTTAAAGCAGAAACTTGCAAGGCTTCTCACAAGAAGGGAGGGCAAACCTGAGTCCAACAGCTGTTTAATAGCTTCAGGAGACTGTGATGAGGCAGCAAGGGTGGCCAGGTGAGACTCTGTTAGTGCAAGAGGTGCTTGTGCATTTTTAGAGTCATCTGTTAAAGATGAACTAAGATCCTGTTTTTTGCTATCATCAGTCATAGACAGTCTGTGTTGCTGCACAGGGGGAGGAGTAATACCCATCCAACCCATGAGTAAGGAAAAATAATTTGGATGAATGTGACACATTGAACAAAGCAGACTGTCAACAGCTTTCTTCAAAACCATATTGCAGGGAAGAGACATAGACCAATTAAAGAGAGACCTAAGGATGAAAAAAAATAATAATTAGCATGTACTACATCCTAGAAAACCAAAAACATAAGCATAGGTTTAGTCACAATCCATGAAGTCACAGGTCCCATATCATGAAAACTCTGCTTCTGGTAATAAATAAAAAACAGTGAAAAAACACTCAATATTTTTGAAGTGGTCACAGTTTTTAGCTACGACTTACGGTGACTCTATCACAGGGTTTTCTTGGAAAGAATTCTTCAGCGGGTGCTTCCCTGTCTAAGGTTGAGAGGTTTGCTTAAGTGGGTTTCTATAGGTGAGCGGGGATTCAAACCGTGAACTCCAGAGTCATAGTTAAACTCTCAAACCACTACACCACACTGGTTCTTTTTAGTTATAATGAACACCAAAATATCCTTTTGTATGCTCAGGGGCATGGATAGAGTTTGACTTAATAAAAGAGAAATTGCTGTTCTGAAAAAAAATATTATTTATTAAACCTACTGTACTTGTATTAAGAACAGTTCAAGTCTCTTATAAAACCAAGCACATAAAATGAGAATCTAGCTTTACAGTAGTATCTTTTCATATGAAAAGTATGCATATGTAAGAGTTTTGAAGTCAAGAATTCTTAAGACTTCACTAGAAACAGGCAGAGGAAATCAAAGCTAAACAAAATAATAGCTGCTAGATATTTCTCTGTCCCCTTTTCATCTCTGCTCATCTTTTTGCTCTTTTATAGGCCCATGTAATCAAGAAACTGGGAGGGGGAAATGTTGAAATAATTACAGTTGGCCCTCCACATTTGCAGCTTTGACTTGATTTGATTATCTGCAGTTTTGATTAATATTTTATCTCCAGGAATCTCTAAGTCCTCCAGCACAATTCTGCTGGAAGGTGACCATAGAGCTGTGCTGTAGAACCTAGAAGTTCTGACAGAAAACTCTACTCTAGGCATTTGAGGGTCTTCCAACATGATTGTATGGTCAACTTCTGGCAGAGTTACACTGCAGGACTTGAAGATTTTTAGAGAGGGGTTCTCTCAAGTAAAAAGAATAGTGGTTTTTTAACTTGCATTTTTTCTACATTCACGGGGGTCCTTCACCCCTAACCCCAGCAAATGTGAAGGGACCAGTGTAGTTGCTAAGGAAAGGCAGGCATGAAAATAATTGGAAAATGACAGTAAGAACTTTGCAAACCCCTCTCTCTTTCTGCTTTTCAGGATAGCCTTCAGAATCTCAGTACAGTAGTAAGAACTGCTTAAAGATTCAAAAATGACCAAATTTAAAATAAAAACCTAAAACATGTCAAGAAAAACTCTTTAAATCTGTACCAATTAACTATGTACATTCTTCATGAAAAATCCTCTTTAAACTAGAGCGATGTTATATCGATGTTTGCACTGTACTGTTTTATGCAACAAAACCAAAGCCATTAAGGGTGATGGGAAATACTAACAGTGAAAAAATCCATGGCTGAAGTTTTGAAACAAATGCTTTTGAAAACAATACCTTTGCAGTTAAAAAGATCTATTCCAGAACTACAGTCGGCCCTCCTTATCCACGGATTTCTTATCCATGGATTCAAGCATCCACAGCTTGAAAATATTCCAAAAAATTATGAATTCCAAATAGCAAACCTTGATTTTCCATTTTATACAAGTGACACCATTTTGATCCGTCATTAGATTTAATGGGACTTGCGCATCCACGAATTTTGTTAACCATGGGAGATCCTGGTACCAAACCCTAGTGGATAACAAGGTCCCACTGTACTGGTTTGAGAGTCTCTGCTATTTGATTATTATAAATTCAAAAACTGTAAAAGAATTATGAAAAATACCATGTTTTCAATGGCTGAAATGATCTCAAGATCAATACAAAACAGAAACATTCAAGAACCAACATTATGGAAAAGGCACTACCTAAATAAGTAGCAAATTCATATTATATGAAACATGGAGTAGAGAAGCTTCATATTTATGTTTGATAATCATTCACAACCAAGAGCCAATTTAATTCTTACAAAATGAACTTGATATAAGAACTGTCATGTACAAAGGCACAATAGGAAACAGTCTGGATCAACAGGTCTCTACAAAATCCACTTTTGAAGACTACAGTGTTAGTCATCATAACATTTTGTGGCACTCCAACAACGCTATTGCTCATTTATTAAACCCATTAAAATAGAAGTAAAAAAAATTGTGACCCAGTACTTTGTATGACTGATTTCCAGGAAGTATAATTTGTGACAGCTACACCTGGCACAAATGATTGCTTTGTCTACTTACTCAAAAAGCTCTCTGTTCAGCAATGCTGGCAAATCGTATTCTACAAGCAATTCATAGCTATGCCATAAAATTGCTGCTACACAGTGCAAATGGGAAGGAGATGGCATCAGAAGACCATATTCTCTTGTAGAGCTGTTTGGACAGATGTAGTTAATTCGACCACTCTTCTTCATAGCAGCTACTCTTGCCGAATCACTGACCCACTTCAACAGTGCTTGAATTCTACAAGACAAACAAACATTAAATAAGCTCAAGTCAAAAACAAAGAATACTGCTACTGATGGCTGTGAACAATCTCATTTTCCACTTTTTCAATATAATCTCAGCAAAAACCAATAAATAATGAAGCATGTATAATACACAGTGAGAATGAGAGAGAGAAAATTGCCAGGCATTGTGGGATTGATTGTTTTCATATGCTGATTTTCAGCATATATTACTGCTTTAATTCTTTGTTTTAAATTGTTTTAATCTTTTATCTGACTAATCTTTGTTGATGATGTAATATTGTTTTAATCATAACTTTTTGTATGTTTTTAACATATGTTATTTTATTTCCCATTTCCTGCAGTCTGGGTGGGACTGGTGATGGTGGTGACAGCAATCATGGGGACTCACAACGTGAACTGCTCCCGAGGGCCACTGGCTCTGCCTTCCTCCCCCACCTCTCCTTCTACTGTTCCCTCCATTTGCATCACAGGACATTCATTGGCCAAGACTTCCAAAAGTTTGAAAGTGGTGGGCAAAAGAGACAGTTGGAGCAGGCTAAGTCCAGCCTGTCTGCAGGATGAAGTAGGGGAAGAGTCACTGCCAGAGCTAGATCTAGCCCTTCCTAGACCTTGCAGGATAAGACAAAAGTGACACTTTGTAATTTCTCCTCCTCCTCCTCCTCCTCCTCCTTTCTGTCTCCTTTCCCACCAAGAGCTCTGGGCTGTTATTCCCTTTGCTGCTTTGGCACTACGAAGCCTACACTTTGCTCTGATGCCACCTTCGCCAGACTCCAAGCCTTCTTCTTTCCCCTCCACTCTGCCATCAAGACAGCGGAGAAGCAAATGTTGTAGCTTCTGCAAAAACCCCCTTCAGTGTCATCATCCTAGGGACCAAAAGAAGGAATCCGTGGAGGCATTGGGGCTGTTGGTAGGAAAGGAGATTGAGAGGAGGAAGAGGGCAAAGTGAATGAGCTGTTGTGATGCTGCAAAAATCTGCTTCAGTGTTGTTCTTCTCTTCCTTCTCTTTGAGAACGACAACATCAGCTGCAAACTGTCATCTGTAGCATGTATGTTGGGAGAGGACACTAGAGATATTTGTAGGTTTTACACTTTTGCAGGGGTCTTGCACCTTTAATCCCCACAAATGTGGAGGACTGACTGCATTAGCCAATCTCCATTCAAAGGTTTACACTCATAAAAACATATACACATAGAAAATGAAAATATACAACAACATTCAAATATGCTTAAAAAGCCTGAGGCCGCTCCAGCCCTGGTTGCCCCTGATCAGTGCAGAATCATGGCAACCACACGGCCCGGTCCTGAATCAGGTTGCTGCCGCAGTCTCAAACAGGCTGCTAGCAAAGAGCAGATTTCCCCTGCTCCTTCTTGTGCTAGTTATTCCTGTGTGTGTGTGCTCTCCATGTGGCATCCAGCAGCTCTGGGGATGTGAGTTGTCTGCATGCCCCCACCCCAAACTGGCTGGAAGCCACTCTTTCCTGCCTGTCTGTTTCAGGCCTATGACTATATTACTCAGAACTCATTTATGATACCTTTGAAGAACACATTTATTCTTTATAATCTATGAACTCTGAATTATGTCAGTTAAATAAACTGCTTACCTATCTTTTGTTCCAGGGTCCTGGGTTGTCCCAAGCTGATAGAGAATATCAATTGTGGAATCAGATGATAGGCCATTTAGTCTTCCAAAAAGCAAAGGACTATTCAAGTCTTCAAACATAAAAGAAAAGTGGGTTTTTAATTAAGGGTATATGAGCAATGACTCCAAAAATGGTCTGCAACAGCTTGAACAATGACACACTATTAACTTACAGTTAAAGCTCTTTCTTCTAGGGCTGTGATGGCAAACCTATGACACACATGCCAGAGATGGCACGCAAAGCCATTTTTCCTGGCACACAGCTGTTCCTCCTCCTTCTTGACCCACTCTGGCCTCCAGCTGTCTTTCTAGAAGCAGCTGAAGGCCAGGAATGGTGCATGGGGCAGAGGAGGAAGGGTATGTGCCTCCTCCTCCTCCTTTCTGACCCTTTTCTGGCGGCAGCTGAAGGCCAGGAATAGCATGGGGGAAGGAGGAGGAACAGGCACGTGCCGCTTCCTCCTCCTTCCCAGTCTCCAGATGTCTCTGGAGAGGCAGCTGAAGGCCTGTGAGGGCGGGAGGAAGAAGTCCCAACCCAGAAGCCCCATCTCCAGAAGGCAGAAGTCCCACCTCCAGCACAGGGTAACACCTGGTGCCAGAAGACCTTTTAGTTTGGGCACTTGGCCCCAAAAAGGTTTGCCATCACTATTCCAAGGTATAGAGGAGCAATTAACAACTATGTGAGTCAACCCCTTCCTTTGCCCAGACAAGGTCGGGAGTCAAGAGACATTTTAGAATCTTATTGAGGCAACTCACTTTTTTATTGACAGTTTCCTTTAAGAGCAATGGCTCCAAAAATGGGCTGCAACAGCCTGAACAATGACACACTAGTAACTTACTGTTAAAGCTCATTCTTTTAGGGTCATGATGGCAAATCTATGACATGCATGCCAGAGATGGCACACGAAGCTATTTCTCCTGGCACGTAAAGGGAGGGAAGAAGGAGAAAGAGGTGCATGCCTCCTCCCCACGTACCTGCCTTTACAATTTAAGGTAGAACTAAAGAGAAGGACATCACCTGGAGAAGAAATGGCACCAAAGTGCTGATATAGAATCATGCAGCCATTTAGTTGCGTGTGCGTGCATTGCTGAGGAGCAATCCACAAGAAGGTGAAACAATAATCTTATTATCTTGTGGCTGATGTTAAACTTAAAGCATAGTCTGAAGCACCCTTCTCTAGAACACCACTGAGTCAACTTCAATTTATCTATCTTATAGCAGTGAATGAAAATTGTTGGATGCTCCAAACTGTAACCCTACAAATCTCCTGAAGGTTCCATTATTTGTATTATTAGTGCTCACACATGTTATGGTCTTAGATTATTTGACAAATCATAGCCCTGGAATAGGCATGATCTAATTACATTTCATTCACTGACCCAAAGCGCTGGGATTGTAAGTCACAAACACAGTAAAGGTTCTGTGTGACTAATATATATCTTTAACACATGCTGCATATCTAGTCTATTTTACTTCTTCTTGAGAAGATTACAAGGTTTAGGACAGAAGGAGAGCAAAAGAAGAGAAAGAGAAAATATCTTAGGCAGAAAAGTAGCTTTTAGACAGTCAGGACTGGTACAGACTGGCAAAAAAACCCTGGCTTCCTGGTGGCACAGGTGCGTGGTGTTCAGACAGCAGCACACCTCCACGCTGCCCGGAAGCTGTATGGCTGATCACATATGCAGCAGCTTCATGGTGCTTCTGTGGCACAGTGTCTACACATGCTGCATCACAGAAATCCAGAAAAAAATGCCACCGCTGCAGCAAAGGTGCCTTTTTTGTGGTGCAAAAAAGGAGCGGCTTTCTGCTGCTTCTTTTTGTGCCAGGAAAATGCTGGATCAGGGCTACTTTTAGGGGTAAAAGAAAATGAACAAAACTGAAGCTTTTAGAGTCAAAAGAAAATTAATGGAGAAGAAAAATCTAATAAAAAGCATAGAGAAGAACAAGTAACACAATTGTCCTGCAATGGGCAGAGTTTGGAGAGACAAAACTGACAGGAAGGAAGATGGAGTCAATACAAATATTCTAAAGATCATGAGACCTGTCTCAGTCTGGACAATGCAAAGGCTAACCCACATTGTTTGGATTGCTCACCTGAACTTATCATAGAATAAAAAGACTTTGGCACACTGTTTTGCATTGGACTGATTGTTGTTATTTGCTTTCAAGTCAATTCTATAAATCGACAGTCAATCTGAAGGCACACACATGAATGAGAGACATCCAAGATCCCCAATCCTCACCTGCCTGATAGGGCAATTGATTTTTTTGAAACCAGTAAGATTTTTCAAGGCACACTAAAGTTACTAAACTTTACTGAAGTTAATACAAATTATAAAAATTCATTGCAAAATAAACAAACTACATCATTACCTGTAGGATCACTTCCAGATGCAGAACAGTTTCTTAACAGAATGTCTATTAGTTTTAGGCCTATTTTGGTTGACTGAAGCCCAATTTTTACAAGCACTGCTTCGATGTTAGGAGAATGCATGCCACAGTATGGAGACATCAGTAGAGCAGCACATGTCTGCAGCAGATTGGCAGTGGGTGCTGCAGCACTAGCCATCATTCCTTCCAAATCACTGATGTGAGTGAGGCAATGATGCAACAACCTTAACCATCCAATACTGAAAAAAGAAAATAAATTAAAATGGAGAAAAAGGTTCTCTCTTGATTTCAAAACAATCAGTTAAGCTTTGTAATGCGGATTCTTAGAATGGGGAGGCTTGACAACACACAGCCTCCGTATATAATACAAGGTGAATATGAATGAATTAAAGGGCTGTTATGCTCAAATTTATGAAGTCTGTATAAGTAATGAGAATAAGCACAACTTTTTAAAAACTCAGAATCTGTCTGGCATACTATGTTTCTGAAGAGATCTGAATGTGATATCCCTGTATAAATCTACAGGAAAATCATTAAAAGGCTGTGAGATGTGAGCAACTGGAAGGATAATATGAAGAGTATCTGTTAGGTACCTAACAAAAAGAAGCAGATTTTATGCATGATGAAGCAGATAGCTACAGCAGCAGTCCTGCCAAAAAGCTCAAATGGTGGGAGATACAAGGGAGACTTGGTCACGACTACCAAGACCAACTTGCCCACCCATTTACCACATAATGGGGTTCATTTGAGTTGTGTACCATCTTCCAGAAAATTACCACAGGGGACAACAACAAAACTTTAAAAAGGAATCTGTGAAAACCTAGCTAGCACAAAATCTCCTACATTTATTTGTTGTGTATTTGGCAGACTTCATATGGCAGGACTACTAAAACAAGAGAGTCATCTAGGTAGGACACAGACAGGCAACTGCCAAGCCATAGGTCAAATCCAGAGCCCTCAGTTCCAACCAAGTCTTTACAATTTCCTGTTCCTTTTTTTGTATGAAGCAATTACACCTAACAAACATCTAATTGGAGCCAACAGAAGTATTCTTCCAAACCCTATTGCTATGGTGGGGAGGAAAGAAAGGAAAGAATATCTTTGTGGAAGATGCAGCTGAGAAGGGCTAACACTGCCCCTAATAATCTCCAAAGAGAATACCCTCCTGTCTACCGGGAAGCCTTTTTCAAACCTATTTGCTTTGGCAGGAGTGAGCTCTTCAGGGAGATGTTCATGTCTTTGGCCCTGGCAGGAGCCATGAGGGAAATAAAGTCTGCAGGATGAAAATAATCGTTTCCATGTTTTTGGACTAATCTTATAATATAGTGAGTAAGAAAAGAAACATTTGATAAATCATCAGGTAACTTGTTATCTACTAAGAATACATACCTTGTTTTGGATACCTGATCTTCAGAAGGAAGGAATGGATTATTGACTGTTGCAGATGAAGTGTTACCAAAGGCAGTGAGCCCAAGCAGTTTAATCTGAGAGAGACCTAATGTGCTAGCATCTCGTGGGCGGTGAAGGCGAAGACAAACAGCTGAGGCAACTTCAGCTTTTACAAGTTGTATTTTTATGTAGGTAAGACCACTCGTGATAACAGGTGTAGATAAGGGTAACATGTTCACACCATCTGCACTTATTTCAACTGATACTGAAGAAGGGCACGCTGCAAAGACACAAACACACATTGTGAGCTAGAGGCAGGTTGCAATGTACAGGAATCCACTGCTTTAGAACAAAAAATAAGTAAACTTATACAACACGTGAAGCAATAAAAGCACACTACTGCCCCAAATAGCTGGTCACTGAACTATCTATCTATCTACCTATCTATCTATCTATGGGAAACATTAATTTTAAAAGTGAAAATATAATTAACAATACTAATAAAAAGTTAAAAACTGCACAGTTGAAATCATTTTTTAAAAAACTCATTAAAACAGCACATCACACTGCATAAGTTCACCCATCTAACACCTGCCGAAATAAAAATGACTTGAGCTGCCAGCAAAAAGAGAGCAGCGGGGGGGGGGGGGGGCCCTGACTCCCATGGAAGGGAGTTAGCCTAATGTCTGGGAGCAACCAGGGAGAAGGCTCTCTCCTGAGTCCTCACCAACCATGCCTACGAAAGTGGTGGGACTGAAAGAAAGCTCTTTCTTGCTGATCTTAACACTCTGGAAGGCTTGTATAGGATGATAGCCCTTCAGATAGTCTGGACCCAAGCTGCTTAGGGCTTTAAAGGTCAAAAACAGCACTTTGAATTCTGTTCAGAAATGGACTGGCAGCCAGTGCATCATTTCAGCAGGGGAGTCACATGATACCTGTAGCCAGCCCCAGTCTACAGCCTGGCTACAACACTTTGGAACCACTGAAGTTCCTGAATAGTTCCCAAATGCAGCCACATGTAAAGTGCATTGCAGCAATAGAAATGGGATGTAGTCAAGGCATGTGTCACAGTAGCTCAAAGAACAGATGCACCTGGTGCACTAGTTTTAAATATGCAAATGGACTCCTGGCCACACCCGAAACCTGGGCATCCAGGCTCAGATCCAAACCCAGGAACACATCCAAGCTGCAAACCTGACATTTCAGGGGGAGTGTAACCCCATCCAACAAAAGCGGAATCCCTATTCTCTTATCTGCCTTCTGACTGACCAATAACAATGCCATAAAATTCACTTTATATGTTAGAATATTTTTGTGCAGATCAGAAATGGTTCCATCATGTCCAAGAGCCCAGTGTAATTTCTGCTGTTATTAATGGCTAAAATCTTCCCTTCATGAACTGTAAGGTATGGCCTTTTCAGGAGAAACCCTAAACCACTAGGTAAAGAAAGGATTGTTGTTTATTGTTGTTTGTGTCTTGATGGTGAAAAGGCAGATTGGCGTCTTGGCAACATCCAATCTGAGGCTGGTATTAGCCAATGGGAGCTTAGCCAAGAAAAGGTGGGGGCTATTCCCAAGTATCACTGGATCTTCCAGGGCCAGCGGTATAACACCAGTACTAAAAGATCTTCATTGGCTGCCTATTCGCTTCCGAGCGCAACACAAGGTGTTGGTTATCACCTATAAAGCCCTAAATGGCTTGGGCCCAGGGTACTTGGAGGACTGCCTCTCTCCATACAATCTGCCCCGCACACTCAGATCGGTTGGGAAGCAACTGCTGAGAGTTCCAGACTCGAAATATGCCACAACAACGCAGAGGGCCTTTTCCATCTCAGCCCCCTAGCTCTGGAACTCGCTTCCCGGTGAGCTCCGCTCGGCCACCTCCCTTGACCTGTTTAAGAAAGGGTTAAAAACCTTTCTGTTTCAACAAGCTTTCCCCTAACTGTCCCCAATGCTGTCTCTCCTCCCCCCTCATTGTCCCCCTCATTGTTACTGTTGCTTATATATCGTAGCTAGCTGGATATTGTTATGGTAATCTGTGTTTTGTCATTATAATGTAATTTTTGCTGTTTTTATTGTGATTTTATGCTGTAATGGTATTTTCTGTAACCCGCCTTGATCTGTGGAAAGGCGGGCTACAAATAAATATTTTATTATTTTATTTATTATTATTATAAATAGGAAGAGAGGAATGTTTATGAGGGAGATATGGCATTATTATTATTATTATTAATTATTATTATTATTATTAAACTTTATTTCTAAAGCGCTGTAATTATACACATTACATAGGAAACAGATAGAGACAGAGCTCTGAGTTAGAGTTAGAGGTTTATTAGACTCTGAGGGGTTTTAACAGCCAAGGTGGCTGAGATACACTGGTGAAAAGGGGTAGTGGGAAGGGGTTTGAGTACCCAGGTTGACCTAAAAAGAGGTCAAGTGTGGAAAGTGAATTGGTGTGGCTAGAAAAGGCAAAAAGTAGCAACAAAGTTTTAAAGTGCAGAGTCTAGTCAAAAATCCTATGTCAGCATTTATATCTGTATGCAAATGTGCTTAAGTATCACTAATTTGCGAACAGAGATCTGGGAGGGGGGAGGAAATTACAGGCCAGTTAACTCAATGTCATTTCATGTGAATTCATTAGAAGCATAAACACAAAATTATCAGGCATACAGAAAAACAAGTATTGTTGAAGAAGAATCAAACTGGTTTCTACAAAGTTAAATCTTATCTCACTAATCTTTTACAACTCTTCAAAAGTGTCAAGAAGCATGTACACAGGGTTAATCAGGTGGGCACACTACATTTGGAACCTCCTAAAGGCTTTTCACAAAAACTCTTAAGCAGCCCTAAACTATAATACTGTTAAGGGAATCCACTGTGGACAGCAGCCAACCACTGCATATGGGAAGTCCATATCCAGGACTTGGAATGAAGAAGTGTGCTCCCAGAAACAGGTATGTTAAGGCATACTGCCTTTGGTACTGGAGGTGAAATATAGCCCTTGTCATTGACAGAAGCTTTTCCTTTAAGTTTAAGTTATTAAAATTTTAAACAGTTTAAAACTGTTTAATATTTATATTGTTTTTAGTTGTACGCCACTCTGAGTCCCATCTAAGAAGGATGATTGGAAATCAAATAAATAAAAGTCTTATCCACCACAAATTTGTCTAATCTAATTCTTTTAAAATCATCCAAGATGGGAGCCATTGCTACATCTTGTGCTAGCAGATTCCACATACTGACTATGTTCTGTGTAAAATACTTGGCTTTTATTTATTCTGAATCTCCCAACATTCATTTTCAGTTAGCAACTTTGAATTCTGGTATATGAGAGAAGGATATCAGTTTCTCTTCTTCACTTTCATCATGAGACAGAACAGGACCTCTAATGGGTCAGAGAAATGGGAGCAGGAAGTTAAAAGAGATGGCATGTTTTCACAATGGAGGGATGTAAATGTTAGGCTGCCCTAAGAATCTGGAATCAATGTTTTAAAGCATGGTTATAAATGATCTGATGTCAGCAGTAAGGTTGCTAAGTACCAAATTTATGTAACATGGATTGTGAACAGCAACAAAAGGATATCTCCAAACTCTGTGAGCAAATCATTCTAGTTTTAAGTATAATGTATATTGTACACTGTATAATGTACATAGCACAGTATAATTGTCCACAGTATAACGTACACTGGGACAACACCTGCCATCTTCATTTTCTTATAAACAATGATGAAGTTTGAGGAAGAGGTGAGTGACTAGGAAAAAGATATTGGGGTCATAATAGGTTAATGTAAAATTGTAAATGTTCACCTGCTACGTAGCATCTATCAAAAATACAAACACTCACATTTTAAAAACAGGTTACAATCTTTAGTGGGTATGACAGATGTTCAGATGCAAATGCATGGCTTGGAGAAATTAATAAATAGAATTTCTTCTCTCATTTTCATAATACCCAAAACCTAGGATCACCTAATAAATTTGAGTGGTGAGAGGTTCAACACAGATAAAAGGAAGTATTTTAAACAAATCAACTATTTGAACTTGCTACCCTAAGATGTGGTGATGGCCAGTAAGCTACATCCACGGATTTTTTTTATCCACTGAGTGAAGCATCCACGGCTTGAAAATGTTTAAAAAAAGTATAAATTCCAAATATCAAACCTTGATTTTCCATTTTATACAAAGGACATCATTTTGTTATGCCATTATATTTAATGAGACTTCAGCATCCACTGATTTTGTTATCCACAGGGGATCCTGGAACCAAATTCTAGTGGATAACAAGGGCCCACTGTATATATCTTCAGAAAGGGATGAAAAATCCATAAAGAAGGCTGTCACTAGCTACTAGTCCTGATGGGTACATGCAACCTCTAGAATTAAAGGCAGCATGCATCTGAACATCAGTTGCTGAGGAACAACAGTTGGAGAGGCTATTACCTACATTTCTTGTAGTGGCCAGTAGAAACCAGTGGGAGAAATGGGATGCTTAACTGAATAGGCCTCTGATTCAATCAGCAGAACTTTTTATATTAATGAACAGTCTTCCTTAACAAAGAAAGGCATGCCATCCATCAAGTTAAACACTTCTACAATTCAAAGTAACCTGCAGCAATATCACATTAAGTCCTCAACTATGCTTCAAAAGACAACTATTGAATATCTTGAAAATGCTGTTAGCTGAAACAGCAGAGTTGACTTTATGTACATATACAATGGACTCTCCATATTGGTGGGCTGGTGATCTGAGGATATGGCTGCCCATGGATCATTATGTCCCATATTATTCAAACAGTGGTACATGCACTCAGACATGCTAATGCATCCACCACCACTGAATAATAGAGGGCTTGAACATTTGCATTTTTTGACATCAGTGGGGGAGGCTGAACTGAATCCCCACAGATGGTATGGGTCCACTCTACAATGGACAGATTAATCTCATTAGCTGCTGCACTCATTCTATAGAGCTCTATTTGCAGAATGAGAGGCTGCACTGTACAATGCCTTATGGGCACCTCCTCCCAAACAAAATTCAGCATCAAGAAAGTCAACATGTATGCCATATTATGAGATATAATAGGTTATTATTATTATTATTATTAACCTTTATTTATGAAGCGCTGTAAATTTACACAGCGCTGTACATGCAATCTTTTTAGTTAGACGGTTCCCTGCCCTCAGGTTAGAGAAGAAAAAAGGAGAGAGTTTGGGATAGAAAGCAGAAATTGGGAGTAAAAAATATAAACTACAGTGAGTGACAAAGAAAGTCACCTCATCCCTAACAAATTTCTGCTGTATTTTCCAGATTTTTGTCAGAAAGCTTCCAACCAATCCACTTTCTAGTTTCAAGTCTACACAGTGTCGCAAGGTGATAAAATAAATATCAGATTCAATATTCTATAGAAAGCAATATATTGCATATGAGCAAGCATACATATTCATCAGACCAAAATTGTTACACTTGAACCAGCACACTGAATGCCATCCTTATCTAGTAATAATGTTCCTCCACCTTAAAATGCTACTGTGGGCCTTAATAGCATGAAATCAAAGTACTATGTCCACTGGAGACTTCTGGAGTGTGATTATCTCCTTCTGAGCTGATTTTTGTTTCATTCATTACCAGCGCTAGAGGCTTTGGGGGTACTGTAAAAAGGCTTTGGTAGGCCACACAATTCCCACCCTTGGCCTATGAGATAAATGATACATAATTATACATACTTGCAAGAGATGCAAGATGAGGCTGGATGTGAATTTCTTTTAACAGCACTGCAGCAGGAAGATGAATTGTAAGGTCACACCAGGCTTCCTCAGGCAGAAAAATGTAAGACCATGCAGCAGATCGAGCTCTTCTGTGGGGTGGTGTTGCCTGTAGCAATACTTCTGCAGGCTGGGCTGTAGGACTGCTTGATGTAATCGAACCTTTAGCAAACAACAGCCATTAATACATACATTAAGCAGAAGGATTTCAAAGATAAGAACACAAACACCTCAGATAATTAAAAAAACAAAAAGGAAACAGTAAGCCTCTAATTAAGAAGGGGTGAATTCAGATCCAGAAAAGTGGTGGGGTTAAAATTGGGACAGAAGCATCCAATTCTGTATCATGTTGAAGAGCCCTTGTGGTTAAATGCCTGTACTGCAGCCACTCACTTACAAGCCATAAGATTAATAGAGAGATCTTGTAACACCTATGTACTTATTCTACAGACTAACACAGCTATATCTTTGAATTAAACCATAAGGTTGCGAGTTCAATACCAGTCCAGGGACTCAAGCTCAACTCAGGCTTACATCCTTCCAAGGCCGCTACAATGAGTATCCAGATTGTTGGGGGCAATTAGCTTACACTTTGTAAACTGCTTAAGGAGTGCTTAAGTGCACTCATAAGCGGTACTTGCTATTGCTATGTTCCCAACAATTCATACATTGTTATGCAATAATTTTTAACTTATCCTCCTTATAAAGTAAGTTCTTACTATAATTTGTTCTTATCAATTTGCGTTCTCCAAAATAGAATGTAAACAACTGTTCTTTGCTCTTCTAAACTCTTTTCATCATTTGGTGCTTTGGCTTTAGATGAATAATAAGTCTGAGACAAGTGATTGTATTACTGACATATGTAAGCTACGCTGTCACCCACATTTTTTTGGCAGGATGGCTAAAATTCGGATTTAAAAATTGATCAAATTAAAGAAACTAAACGTTCAGAATCTGGGTGAGGTTGCATGTTAAACAGCCTTAAGATACTTTACATGATGTGGCAAACCTTGCAAAAGGATGAACGTAGATGTGATGGGGAAAACTGAGGTTGTTGCCCCCAACTACAGCCTTTTGTATTTTTAAATGGCCCTGAGCTTCCCTCAGTCTGGTGATCTCTCTCTCTCTCTTTCTTTCTTATGTATACGAATGATATGTTTTGGCCAATTAAGGACAATGACTTAGATGAGCACAGTATATTTTGTGTTTGTGTATGTATGTATACATGCTTGAAAATATTTATTTTAGTACTTTAAAATGATTCAGAATATGCTTCAAAACCTTTAAAATGCTTCAGTTATAGTTCAAAAATATATTTCCATAGTGCCTAGGCCCAGCAGTTGTGACCTTTTGAGGGTAGCACAAAGAGGTACGGTTCCATCATGCCTAGGCCCCCTGCTGTCTCAAATGTGACAGCTATGAGAACAGCAGTCAGCTTCTACTGAAAATCTCCTCCCCACTGTCATCCCCTTTTCCATGGATGTCATGTCTTTTTAGATTGTAAGCCTGGACAGGAAACTGTCAAACTAATGGTTGTAAAACACTCGTGTGAAGTGCCATGTACACTGATGTTGCCATATAATGAAATAAGGATGACAAAATGGTAATAACAATAATAATTTGATGGTGGCACATAACATACCCAATGGTGCAAAATTGTGGATTCCCTCTGCATTATCAGGCTCGGACGCTAGCACTCTTGCCTTCAGACTACTATCTGTTGCCTTGCTAGGACCTGAGTCTAAGAATTTCATAATAGTTGAAACCATGCTTCTTGCTGTGTTCACAATGGCTCTAGTGCTGGTTACCATGTTATTGCAAATCAGTTGAACACCTCCTATAAATGAAACAGAAAGATAATTCATGTTGTGACTAATAATATGTCCAATCACAGTCTGATTAGTTCAGATAAAACAACTAAATTATGATTTACTGAGGCCCAGTAATTAAGAAAGTCTGTAATATGAGGAGAGTAGGTCATAAACCTGATAGTTCTATGCGTTCAGGAATTTCATGCCAAACCTTAATTTGACATTATGTCCAAACTTCTTCTTCTTGTTGTTGCATGCCTATAAAAAATATCTGACCTATGGCGACCCTAAGGTGGATTTCTGGGACTGACTGTGGGACTCACCCAAGGTCACTTAGTGCAGGGGTCGGCAACCCCTGGCCCGCGGGCCATATGTGGCCTGCGGAGGCGGCGGGACCGGCCCCAGCCCGGTCCTGCCGCCGCCGCTGCCGTCGCCAGCCCCAGCCCAGTCCTGCTGTCGCTGCCGTGGCCTCCTCTTCCTCCTCTGGGCCTCCAAGCTGCCTCTGGCCCTTTTTCTGCGGCGCCAGGGGCGAGCAGGACGAGGGCAAGCCTCATCCTCCTCACCCCCACTGCTCTTAAAGAGCCAGGGGCAGCCTGGAGGCCTCTTGGCTTCCAAGCTGCCCCTGGCCCTTTAAGAGCAGTGGGCCCTGGGGGGAGCCCGCGGAGGCGGTATGCTGCTTCTGCGGGCTCCATTTCAGCCCGTGTGGCCCCAGGCCTCTCCCTCCAGAGGGAGGCCTGGGACCACACGGGCCAAGAAGGGGCCCGTGGAAGCGGCCTGCCGCTTCCCTGGGCTCCCCCCATGGCCCATGTGAGGCCGCTGCCTTCTCCCCGGCCGGGCCGCCTCCGTGGCTGACGGAGGAGCCCAGGCCGGGGAGAAGGGAGCCTGCCCTCGCTGAGGCCGATGCCTTCTCCCTGGCCTGGCTGCCTCCGTGGCTGACGGAGGGGGCCAGACCGGGGAGAAGGGAGCCTGGCCTCAGCGAGGCCGCTTCCTTCTCACCGGCCCTGACAGCCGCAGAGAGGAAGGGAAAGAGGAAGGGGTCCCCCTGCCCTTTCTCTCCCTTCCCACGGCTGCCTGACAGCGGCGGAGAGGAAGGGAAGGGGGCAGGGGAAGAGGAGGAGGAAGAGGAGGAGGAGGAGGAAGGAAGGAGGAGGGGGAAGAAGAGGAAGAAGAGGAGGAGGAGGGAGGGAGGAGGAGGAGGAGGAAGGAAGGAGGAAGAAGGAGGAGGGAGGAAGGAAGGAGCAGGAGGAGGAGGAGGAGGAGAAGGATTTCCTTTCCATTCCATTTGGTGAGTGTGACTTTCCAAAGTGCATTTCTGTGTATTTTCAGTGCTTTTAATGCTAAAAGGTCTGCTTTGGCAATGATAGTGGTGATGATGAGATGATGATGATGGTGATATTGATATCAGCCAGCTTCTGAGGCCCAAATGTCCTCCATTTTGATCATGCCTAACAAACATGCATTTATATTAACATTTTCTAAAAAGCATCAAAAAGTTTTGCATGTCCTCCATTTTTTAAAAATGTGTCCTACATTTGAAAATGTCCTATATTATTTAATTATTTATTTTTTGGCTTCGGCACCCCAGTTGTCTGAGGGACAGCAACCTGGCCCCCGGCTCAAAAAGACTGCCTACCTCTGTCTTAGTGGGTTCCCGTGGTTGAATTGGGATTTGAAACCTGGTCACCCAGAGTTGTAGTCCAACACTCAAGCTACTACACCAAACTGGCTCTCATGTCCTAACTACATAAGCATTTATATCAAAAGTTCCTAGGACATGTTCCAAGCAGGCATGTAAGGAACAGTGTGAGGCTACTGAGACAGACCTACTGGACCACCATTCCTTATGCTCTTGCTGGTCAGAGAACAGAGTTTCAGCTGAAGCTCAGTTGCACAGATGGAGGGTGGGGACTCTTACTACATGAAAATATGTTTTTGTTCCTGAAGAAGGCAGTTCAGACTGCAAACCCATCTCAGAAGATAGGATGTCACTTACCCATATCATGAAATGCTTTTAGGGCCTCGCTGGTATCCAATACTCTCAAAATGAACCACAGTAATGGCTCAGACAACTGGCAAGTAGCAAGGGAACCCTAATAGAAATTCAAAGAATTATATAGTTATAAGTATACATTATTATACTATGTTGAGTTAAACAGACAGCCTGGTGATTTTTAAGTAATGCATTTCTTTTCATAGTCTATTTCTTCTTAGGGAAAAATGAATGTCAGATCCCTCCAGTTTGTATTGTTTTCTCACCCTAAATATTAATCAACAGAAGGTGCACCCAACTCTTACAATATTTTATTTTATATCCTGTTCTGATTGTGTGGATGGACCAACTTGTTTGACATAACATCCAAACAAATAGGTTCAAATGACACGAACAGTTTAGTTATGCCAAGCATTGTTGAGAAGGCAAACCTCATTTAAGGGATAATTGCAAGATTCTCACTACACTCGTCCCCCGGGTTACGAAATTAATTCGTTCCGGCGCCATTTTCGTAACCCGGAAGTTTTTCGTTAGCCGAATCCCCATAGGCGCTAATGGGGAAAAGCCGCGGCTCTGCCGCGGCTCCATTTTAAAAAGCGCCAGCGTTTTTTCGTAACCCGGGTAAACCTTCGTAACCCGGAAATAATTAATTAATTTTTTTTCCGTAACCCGGAAATTTCGTATCGCGGCGCGTTCGTATCCCGGGGTACCAGTGTATTATGGCCAGATTCTGCTCACGCAGATGCACTGAATCATCCCAAACAGTGGATTGTATCAGCACCACACTACCCAATAGCCTTCCATACATTTCTTGATGCCCCACCCCAACCCTGGATGGGATATTTCCTCCAAAAATGTTTTAAAAGTCAGTTGTTGGCAAAGCCGGGAAAAGTTTAACATAAATATATGATTAAATTGGATAGCTAAAATATAGACAATGTCATAAGTGCTGCAAAAAGACCGCCCATACCACTTTGCCTTTACCTGATCTATTGTACAAGTCACACATTCACCAATTGTATTTGGCCATTTTGTGGTAAATATCAAACTGAAAGTGATTTCAGGTATGGTGAGGACACCATAATGAACATAAAAAAAATTATTAGGAACACAAATATATGTCAATCTAAATTTTGAAGGCAGGCAGTAGGGATAGTGAAGGGATAAATCACAATCTCTATCTGAACAAAGAGCATTTCCTTGATTCCACAACTGCCATGTGAAATCCAGTATTCTCAGCCAATGAATACTAAGCCAGCAATAGAATCAATACATCTGAATTTATTAATATTCAAGAACACTAGAAAAATGAAACTCTCCTACAGTTTTCAAGACACAGAAGGGACAAAATGATTCTTCACTTCTGCTTCTTTTTGTACCACCCAAAGTTGTAGGCTGATTCTTGAAATGGCCACATTTGAGGAAATGATAGGGTGGGGGACACTGGTAACCCAAGACCTCGCCTTGCCACTGACTGCCACACAGGAATGCATAGTGTATGCCAAGCACAAGAGAAAGGAGGGACAAAGGACCTCTACATCCACATATCAATCTGCTATAGTTGCCCATGCAAAGAGCTTTGATAGATCTTTGTGGGGGAAAGGATCAAAACCATTAAAAATAAACTATACTTACTTGTCTTCCCATATATCCACAGGCCATATAGGTAAGAATAGGCTGCAGCATCACTTGCACTGTAGTGGCTTTTTTACTAAGTGTTGTTAGTATGGTAAATAAACCATCCCCAACTGATATGGCATCCAATCCACCATGAAAATTCTCATGTTTTGTAAGATGCAAACCACTTGCTCCTAGGAGTAATAAAATATATCTGTATTAATTTGAGACAAAGAAATTATCTTTACTAACTACTCAGATATTCCCACATTTAATCATGCAGGCAAAGGGATCTTGTAGCACCTTTGAGACTGAGAGAAAAAAAGAAGATGGAAAGATAAGCTTTTGTAGACTTAAGCCTACTTCCTAAGATACATGGAGTCAAGGCCTAGGAACACACCTTTATGAGCAGGTTGTATGTGTGACCAGTAACTGTAATGTAAAACTTGTGGGTATGGAGATGCAGTGACAAATTCAGTTCTAACAATAGTTTTTGGGGGACAAAGGCAGGAGGAGGGGTGTTACATACTAATCCAGACTAGAATCATAGAATCATAGAGTTGGAAGAGACCACTAGGGCCATCCAGTCCAACCCCCTGCCATGCAGGAAATCCAAATCAAAGCATCCCTGACAGATGGCCATCCAGCCTCTGTTTAAAGACCTCCAAGGAAGGAGACTCTATCACCCTCCGAGGGAGTGCATTCCACTGTCGAACAGCCCTTACTGTCAGGAAGTTCCTCCTAATGTTCAGGTGGAATCTCTTTTCCTGGAGCTTGCATCCATTGTTCCGGGTCCTGTTCTCTGGAGCAGCAGAAAACAAGCTTGCTCCCTCTTCAATATGACATCCCTTCAAATATTTAAACAGTGCGATCATATCACCTCTTAACCTTCTTTTCTCCAGGCTAAACATCCCCAGCTCCCTAAGTCGTTCCTCATAGGGCATGGTTTCCAGACCTTTCACCATTTTTGTCGCCCTCCTTTGGACACGCTCCAGTTTCTCAATGTCCTTTCTGAATTGTGGCGCCCAGAACTGGACACAATATTCTAGGTGGGGCCTGACCAGAGCAGAATACAGTGGCACTATTACTTCTCTTGATCTAGACACTATACTTCTATTGATGCAGCCTAAAATAGCATTGGCCTTTTTAGCTGCCGCATCACACTGTTCATGACTATGTCTCTGAACTGAATCATGTATGTTTTTCAATTATTGCAAAATATTAGAATTGTAGCCTTGTAGTCTCCTGAAAAAGAGATAGCATGCAAAGCAAACATAATGTATATGTATTTGGCACGAGAATAAAAATATAATATAAAAGGGGATTTTTAATCATTTACAAAGTTAAACACTTTTCATTGTTCAGCAGCAAATCAATAGCAAGTTACTAGATTTTCTCCCCTTGTTCACGCTGCTGGAGTCAAATAAAACTAAAACAGTAAGACTTTTCCCTGGAAATCGGCCCTACTGAGCTTAGTAGTGCACCAGCAGTATGCAAGCTATATACCAGACAATCCCCAGATATTCAATTATTCAATTATTATAGGGCAAGTTTTCTTTGGAAGCAAATTGTTTTAATTTTCTTTTAAAAAACCAAGAAGTTGATTTTACCTAGACATTAATAGATCTTGTTGCATTACTGTCTGTGGTGCCATCCCTAATCTCTATCCATAGTAGGTTAGCTGGCACCAATCTTTCAAATGACCTCTTAAGATCTTCTGATTTTTCTGTGAATTTCCATGGGTTAGAATTCAGAGACATAGCTGTATTAGTCTTGAGTATCAGTATGCAAAGGGATCTTGTAACACCTTTGAGACTAACTTAATGAAAGAGGTTGCCACATAAGCTTTTGTAGACTTGGTCTACTCTCCATGCATCTGAGGAAGTAGACCAAGTCTCTGAAAGCTTATGGTACAACCTTTTATGAGGTTAGTCTCAAAGGTGCTACAAGATCCCTGTGCATACTGTGGATTTTCAATTACTGTTTTTTATGGTCTCGACTGTTTTCCTATTCCTTAATGGGTCTTAAGATTTGTTATTTTACTGCATTGCATTTACATGTTTTGGGTGGTCTTTTGGATAAAAGGTAGGCAAGAAAATTTTTAAATAAATATTTTCCTCCCATATAAAATGATTTAGAATAAAATATTTCTACAAGTTCTGTAAGTTGGCCTAAGCTATGTGACATTACCTGAAATATGTCCAAGTACTTCAACCTAAAACCGAGAGCTAACAGTTTGTCAATTTCTGTGCCTAACAATAATACTTGACTCTGTAATATGTTGGCAAAAAGACTGCCTGATAACTGTATACAGTATAAGGTTATTTGAGGGGTTTTTCTGAAAATAAGCAGGATGTGTAATTCAAGAAGCAATAAATAAATTAACTTTTAAAATACTTACCAATTATCATTGCCATTGCACTGCTGTTACACTGGCCCAAAGCAGACAGAATCTGGCTCATAATCTGTTGGTTAGCTAACACTAGGTCAGCAACATAGGCAGTTGAGCCTTGAGTACTGCCAATGTTTCCATTGCTATCTTTTCCACCAGAAACCTTTTCTTCATCAGAAACACTATCTGTAGTGCTGTTGGCTACCTGAGCTCGAGCACTATATTCTCTGTTGCTGGAAAGTGGCAGCTGCACTAGAATATTGACCAGCTTGAGCAAATCAAACATGAGCTGATCCCTTGTCATCTCTCCACAGACTGCTTTGGCATCCCCTGGCCGAATTATATTAGCAAAAAGTCCTCCAAAACATGCTCGAGCACCCACTGAACTGTCGGACCCACTGCGAGACATCACTTTGTCAGCACATGTAATGTAATGATGCACCAAAAATGTGATGGATTCAATAACAGCAGAAATGGTGCTCACGGAAACAACTTCAAAATTCTGTTCAAGTGTAAATTCCAGAAGCTTCACTTGTGCATCTAGAGGTCCCTGGCCAGTTTGGAAAGCACCCCTAGAAATAAATATAATTAAAATTATGATAACTTCAGTTCATAAAAATCAGCAATGTATTTGCACTAAGGACAGATGAGTAATATAATTGTTGTCTGTTCAAGCATTTTAATTTTTTTTTTACTTTGAACATTGTATTTTTAAAAATTACTTACAGTACTATCCGACTATTAGGTAGAAAGCAGGGTATAATTTTTGAAGATTTAAATAACAGGTTATTTGTTCTGACAGAAGAGTAGGGAAAGAGACTTGAGTCCTAGCTTTGAGAACAGCATTTCTGTTCAAGACAAAGACAGTCCCTAAGTGATGATTCTGATTTTGCAGCCTTATCAGATTGTGAGCCTGTTTTTTTTAAAAAAACAAACAAACCAAAACTCAATTTTTGGTACTTTTTAAGGACATGATTTCCTAACACAGACAGTCAGTTTGATACTGTTTGTGCCTGATCTTCTGAACCTTATAACTGTGATTCCGCCCTGCCACTTTGTTCTTGTTGTTGTTAGCTGCCCTCAAGTCAGCCCTGACTCATGGTGACCCTGTGGATGAGACATTTCCAAGACTCTGTGTCCTCTGCTCTGCTCACCTCCTTCAGGTTCAGACCTGCGTTCTCTCTGAGTCTATCCATCTAGTATGAGGTTTTCCTTTCTTTCTACTCCCCCCACCTTTCCTAGCATTATTGTCTTTCCTAATGAGTCATGCCTTCTCATGATCTGGCCAAAGTATGACAGCCTCAGTTTGGTCATCTTGGCTTCCAGGGAGATTTCAGACTCGATCTGTTCAATGCATTTGTCTTTCTGGCTGTTTATGGTATACTTAAACACCGTCTCCAGCATCAAATCTCAAATGTACTGATTTTCTTTTTCTTCATTTTTTTCACCTTCCTGCTCCCACATCTGTACATGGTGATGGGGAATACAATGGCTTGGACAATTCCAATTTTAGTAGTGCTCTGTTATATATCTTTACTCTTTAGGTCTTTTTCTAGCTCTTTCATGTCTGCCCTTCCCAGCCCTAGTCTTCTTATGATTTCTTGGCTGCAGACTCCAGTCTGATCGATGTTTGATCTAGGTACAGAAAATCTTTTACTATTTTGATTTCCTCATTGTCTAGGGGGGATTTATGTAGATCCTATGTGGTCATTATTATATTTCTTTATGTTCAGCATTAACATATAAAATAATAATAAATAGTAAATTTTATTTATATACCGCTATTCCATCGATCATAGCAGTGTACAACAATATAAAAACAATGTTAAAATAATTTAAAACCATTGAGCCCCCAAACCCCATCATATTACACATAAAATCCATAAAACACTTCAAAAACAGATATCAACAACAGGCTGTGAAGATGGAATTATCTCACAACACATTGGGAGGGGGATGACCAAAGGGGTTCACGTGGGAAAAGCCTGGCAGAATAAGTACGTCTTCCGATTTTTCTTAAAGACTTCAAGGGAGCTAGACGTACGGAGCTCATTCGGGAGAGAGTTCCAGAGTTGTGGGGCACAGATCGAAAAGGCCCTCCGAGAGGTTACATAATGCGCCTCTGGGACTGACAGAAGATGTTTAGCTCCCGACCTAAGAGTGCGGGGCGGACTATATGGGGAGAGGTGGTCCTTCAAGTACCCTGGGCCCAAGCCATTTAGGGCTTTATAGGTGATAACCAACACCTTGTATTCGGCCCGGAAGCGGATAGGCAGCCAATGGAGATCTTTCAGCACAGGTGTAATATGGCTGGTCCTGGAACAGCCAGTGACCAGCCTAGCAGCCATATTCTACACTAATTGTAGCTTTCGAGATTGGTACAAGGGTTGCCCCATGTAGAGCGCATTGCAGAAATCTAATCGAGAGGTTACCAGAGCGTGTACGACAGTTTCAAAGTCCCCCCGGTCCAAGTAGGGTCGCAGTTGGCGTATCAGCCGAAGCTGATAACAGGTGCTCCTAACCGTCGCATCCACCTGAGATGTAAGGTGAAGCGACGAGTCCAGGAGCACCCCCAAGCTGCGAACCGAGTCCTTCATAGGGAGCGTGACCCCATTCAGGACAGGTGGAAAAATTTCCTTACCCGGATCAGGAGAGCCTATCACCAGTACTTCCGTTTTCTCTGGATTCAGGCTGAGTCTGTTTTCCCCCATCCAGCCCATTACCGACTCCAAGCAGGCATTAAGAGGAGAGATGCCATCCTTAGTTACTGTATCAGTCGGAGACATAGAGAAAACTATTTGGGTGTCATCAGCGTACTGATAACACCGCGCCCCATGTCTCCGGATGATCTCTCCCAGCGGCTTCGTGTAAATGTTGAACATCATGGGGGACAAAATCGCTCCCTGAGGGACCCCAGATATAAGGGCCCTCTTATCAGAGCGACAGTCCCCCAGCTCCTCCATCTGGAATCTACCCGAGAGGTAGGAACGGAACCACTGCAAAGCAGAGCCCCCGATCCCCAACTCCCTCAGGCGATCCAGAAGGATACCATGGTCGATGGTATTGAAAGCCGCCAAGATGTCCAAAAGCACTAACAGGGACACGCTTCCCCTGTCCATGCCCAGACGGAGATCATCAACCAAGGCGACCATGGCAGTCTCAACTCCATAGCCCGCCCGGAACCCGGTTTGAAAAGGGGTCCAGATAATCCGTTTCATCCAGGACTCCCTGAAGCTGAAAGGCAACTGCCCTCTTGATCCCCTTCCCCAAGAATGGCAGCAGCAAGACAGGCCGATAATTATTCCGAATTAGGGGGTCAAGGGAGGGCTTTTTTAATAAAGGTTTTACTATGGCCGTCTTTAATGCAGATGGAAATTGCCCATCCCTGAAAGAAGTGTTAATAATACGGTGTAACATAGCAGTCACAACCGTTCCCCCTTGAGCTGTCAGCCACGAAGGACAGGGATTGAGAGAGCAAGTCGTCCTTCTAACACTTTGCAGAATCCTGTCCACATCCTCGGTACAGACAGACTCAAAGTGATCCAGTTTAACCGAGTCCATGGAAGCTCTGGACACCTCTACTCTAGATTCTGAACTAATACTGGCGTCAAGATCAGCCCTTATCCGAGAGATTTTATCCGCAAAGAAATTGTTAAATTCGTCGCAACAGGCTTTCGTTGGTTCCAAAATATATCCCTTGCAATTCCTTCATTGACCTTCCTGTCACTTTCCTGAGTGCGATTTGGCTATGTGCCTCAACACTCAATGCCTCCTCAGCATAAAACAGGAATCATTTCACGATTCCTGTGTTTCATGAACTATTGACATTTGCCCTTTTTCCTATTTCAATCATATTGACAAAAATTCACTGTGTGCATTTCACAATCATGAGGCAATAATCACCATGTGCCTTAACTGTGGAATACAATCCATCTGAATGACATTTCCATGGCTACCACAGATCTTATTTGCTGTTTAACTTTATCTCTGTTGTCAGTAGTGGTGCACCCAAAAAAATATTTCCTGAGTCTCTGAAGCCATGTTTACTGAAAAATAAATGTCCTGTGGAAAAACTGTAGGAAGGACTTTGTCTTTATTGCCCCCAAAATGGAGCATTTTCCATTTTGCACTGTTCCTTGTCAGCAGTCTTGCCGTAATGGACATCTCCTGTATGAACTTTTAAAAACCTTGATGGCTACTCTCAAATGACACATTACCAGCAACAGAAACAAAGCGCTTGGATGTGACAGACACTGTGATTTGAAGCAACTACTTGATAATTTGAAAAGAATCTGGTGATGGAATGTCTGGCTGTTCAGGTGCAAACACTATTTGAGCTATTTTGTGGTACCTGACCAATGAGTCCTTAACAACCAAACTCTCAAGATTGTTGTCAAACTCAGCATCTGTCCACAAAACTGTTAAACTGCCTGGTTTCACCATTCTTGCAGGTAACTCACCCCTTGTTTCGCCCTTTCTTTTCTAAATCCAATCCTACTTGTATGTTTGTCAAGACATCAATCCAACTTCAAAACCTTACATAGAACTATTCGTTAGAAATAAAACTTTACCTCTCAGTTGAAAGAATATGTATCAATTTTAATAAAAATTCACTGAACATCTGAGGGCATGCTGAAGAAAGGTGCACTTGTAAACGTGTAAGAAACTCTTGCATAGCTTGAGTAGCTGTTGGGCCAACCTAGGAAAAGAGATTTGTGGAGATATTTGCATTAAACTCAAAAGAATTACATTTTCTGTAATAATTCTATAGCCCCTGCTACAGTATGGATGATAAAAGTCTTACAATTATAAGCAAGGAGAGTAAAAATCATGTGCTGCACAAAATTCAATGGTGCACAAAGTTCTGAATATGCATTTGTAGGATTGTAGTATTAAATCTCAAACCTACAGACCAGCCACATTACTTAAACGTTTAACCAAACTCTGCATAATAATCAAAAGGAGCTATGACTACTTTGGAAAACTGCATGGCTTTACAGATAGCCATGCCAACTGTCCTAGGTAAAGTAATTTTTTCCAACCAAGCTAAAATCAGAGCTAGTCCTATAAGATGCACTCATGTACTCCAGCAAGCAGACAAATGTTTAACATCTATCTAGAAAACTGTTGTGGAAATGAAACAAAAACTGCTATTATGCTGAAGAGCAGGGTTTGACAAAGAGAGGCTTGGAGGCCGCAGGTGGCCCACCAGGGCTGTTTTTGTGCACCCAGCCTCTCCCAGAGTCAAAAGATTTATTTACTCTGGAATGTCCCAAAATGTTCTGGGAGAGTGGAATATATATATATATATATATATATATATATAGGCCCAGGAAAACCAAGATATGTTCCCATGTCCATTACTGGGCATACGGGAACAAAAAAAAAATCTGATTATTTTTGCAGAAGTAGGTGAGGTGAGAGGTTAGGCCCTCTAATAGCTCCGGGATGGCTAATGCAGCACCCTAGTCTAACACAGTTGCCCACTCCTGATGTAGACAAAAAAGAAAAAATGAGCTTTTTATTGTCTTGATGTGAGCAGAATAACAACCATATTTCGTGATAGCTAGTAATGCAATTATAATTATTACCTGTGGACTATGTTGATTTGTTCCATGAGGACTGGTTCCAGAAAGAAACTTCACTAAAACATGAATCAGGTTGGGATCTGATACCAACAGTTGGGCAGTACTTTCCTGAGATGTTATGGCACTGCTGAGACCAGCTGTAAACAGTTTTAACAAGTTTTTTTTTAAATGTCATATAATAAAATTTGCATATGCTACAAAGCACAACTAATCTCTGCAAGATGCTACAGGAACAAAGTTGAATGTTGTAAATTTTTCTGTGACAATGTTTTCCCAAAACAGTAAAATGCTGTTGTTGCTCCCTGCCATGTTATATTAACTATTACTGGTAGTTCTTCATCCTCTACCCCCTATTTTATCCCTTATGATGTATACATATGGAGCCCTGGTGGCGCAGTGGTTAAATGCCTGTACTGCAGCCATTCACTCAAAACCACAAGGTTGTGAGTTCAAGACCAGCAAAAGGGCCCAAGCTCAACTCAGGCTTGCATCCTTCTGAGGTCGCTAAAATGAGTACCCAGACTGTTGGGGGCAAATTAGCTTACTTGCTAATTAGCTTACTTGCTGTTCACCGCTATGATCTTTGGAATAGCGGTATACAAAAACAAACAAACAAACATATGTATACATAGACACCAGATCCTGTCTGATTTTGGAAGTAAAGCAGTGTCAGCCCTGATTAGTGCTTGGATGGGAGACTGCCAATAAATACCAGGTGCTGTAGGCTATATTTCAGAGAAAGGAACTGGCAAAATCTCCTCTGAGTATTCTTCTTAAGAAAACCATATGAAATTTATGGTGCCACCAAAAGCTGGCAAGCAACCCGAATGAATGTATCACACATTTGCATGAAATTCTGAAGATCGTATTTGTCAGCTAGGGAAAATGAGTTAAAACTCTATCTTTAACTCGCTATATGCACCTCTTCCCTCACTTTCAATAGCAACAATACTAAATTTTCTGTTCCACAAGGAAAAAAGAAGGTACCATGTCTGTTTTACAATATAAAATCTGGTTCTTTATGTATTTCAAAGTTTAATCCAAACTCTTTAGAAAACCAAGGATTATTTTACATGTTCTGTAAATTGTGCTGCCACAAACAGATGAAGGAGACTCCTACACTAATATTTTACCAACTGTATCCCAAACATGAACTGGCTACATTTTGGCATGTCTGCTATTAATTTTCAAAATGAATCAAATTCACTTTAATAGTTGATTTTTTAAAGTAAATTACATTTTAATTTTAGGTTTAGAAGGCTGATATTTACAAGAAACTTACAGTTGAATTGCATGTTCGTCATGAGGGTTAGACTATGAAGTACAAGGCACCATGTTCGCAGTAAGGTATTAGGATACCATGCCAGGACAGTCAGGAAGCTAGTTACTGATGCTGTAATAAACACACAGTTCAAAACACGGCATATCACAACTGTAAGTTGGAAAAAAAGCATTACTGCAGGCTTCAGTTATTTGAAAAAAGAAATGATCATTAAAAAAAAAAGCTGGCAATGCCAGAGATGTGAACCTTAGTATCTTCCAAGCTGAGGAATCTACTACATGAAATGGCCAATACCAGTAATAAGCACATGGGCAGGAGATTAAGATGAAATGTCCAATATGAGGAGGAAATTTTACATGTTTTCCAGCATCCAAAGACAAAAATTAAACACAGACCTCTTCCAGAGCAGAGGCATGCCTGGTTCTCACTTCACTATTTTCTCTGTGGATGAAAGTATGGCCAAGACTGTGTTGCTATCTCCCCCCCCCCCCCCCCCCCCTTGTCTGGAAGACCAACTTGCTCACACTACATAGCACTTCTTCACATGTTGCCAACATGTTTGTAACATGTTTTAATCCAGGTTCAGAAGTCAAGCAATCAGGCATATCAATGTGGTAACATGTGATGTAGCACCTCTTATCTTGCTTAAAGAAAAGGCACACAGCACGTATGATAAAAATATGTGTCTAGATTTAGCAGACAATCTTGCTCCTTTAGAAGGCATAAATACATCTTCTCTTGCTAATACTGTAAACACATCAGCAGGGGTAACACTGCCAAAATCCCATACTTAGAACTGATATTTCTCCCATCCCCAGAGATTAGAAGGAGAACAAAGAAGTCAGGCATCACTTCTATTTGGAAAATCTGAAAGAGGCAAGAAGTCACCAAAAGCAAATGAAGGATACTTTTGGAGATACTTCATTCTGACTAAGACATATAATCTTGCCAGTGGAAAAGAACAAGAACATACTCCTTCATTTAAATTAGTCTGAGGCCTTTTTCACACTTTGCACTGATTTAAGCATCGTTTCACACGTCACTGGTTTTGTCAGTGCATCCATGTAGAGGTCTGTGTGTGTTTGTGTGTATAAGCAATCAGGATCTAATTCGTCATGTTATTCATCATGTTATGTATACATTTTAACTGTAAGTCATTTTTAAAAATGACGAGCTAGCATTTGTTTTAGTAAACAAAGTACTGGAATAAAGACCAATTGAATAAGAAAGTCATCCAAAACCTGTATCAGGAACAAGCTAAAACTTATCCCATAAATTTCTGTATCTCTTAAAAAAGACAACCTAAGATATGTTGCAATGAGAATATATATATTTGTGTGTGTGCGTGTGCGCATTGGTGTAGGGCAGTGATTCCCAGCCTTCCTAATGCCACGACCCTGTAATACAGTTCCTCATGTTGTAGTGACCCAAACCCATGAAATTATTTTCATTGCTAGGTCATAACTGTAATTAAATATGTGTTTTCCAATGGTCTTAGGCGACCCTCATGAAAGGGTCATTCGACCCCCAAAGGGGTCCCGACCCACAGGTTGGGAACCACTGGTGTAGGGTATATGGACATATAAACATAATTACAGTTATGAGATTTCATTTGAATCCACCATAATTTAACACTACAACTAATCCATGCTGAACAGGGTAGAAATTTTATAAATTTTAAGTACAGTATTTATTGAATGTCCTTAAAAACACTGCCTTAATCTGTACAGTAGTGCACAAACATTGAAAAAGCTCACCTTGATTTAAAGGAATGACAGGTGTTCGGTTGGCGTTATACAAGAAAATGTCAGTGCAGTTGTCTTTAGTCCCAGTAGACCCAGAATTTAGGCTCAATGTGAGCCATAACTGTAGAAGGGATTCAAGCTAAAAGATAATGATAATTATTATTTAGAAGTATACCTTGGAACCAGGCAACTATAGAACTGTGAACTTGGATATGTGAAAACAAATGGGTTGCTTGAGATTTCAAACTTTATCACTCTTCCATTCATCTTACACATTGTACAGTGGTAAATTGCATTTATTTTCTCTTTGAGCAGTTTTGATCTCATATCAGCTAATCCACATAAAGCACTTAAAGATAGAACCATCACTACTACTTCCATGCTAAAGGAGGAAATGCAGCATTACACTTTGCTTTTGGCAACATTTATCATCAAGACACACTTCTGGTGAGTCAATATTCCTTTTTAAATTAAAACATAATGACATTTAACAGTTCTGATGTCATAAAGCAGTTCACACAAGAACCACTAGAAAAAGATGAAACAATGAAAGTGAAGAACGAAATGTAAGCTCCTGATGTAAAACCACCATGCTTCCCCTCCCCACATTCAAATCATTGTGTTAGTCCTTAATGAGAATTCAAGGCAGCCTTTGCTGGAAGTAAGTGAACCAGGATCACAGCTTTGAATGTTATTAATTACTTTTAAAAAGTAATTCAGTGGCATTACTCATTAATCTGATTAAGGTCATGGGTTATTATAGGCCTCAAGCTGATGGGTGGCTTGGAGCGGCCTCTACCACAGTACTGCAGCAACCAGCTGCCATGGTCCTGAGGCCAGCTGCCACTGCAGTGTGCAACAGGAGCACCTTTTTTTGCACTCCTTTTGTGGCCAGGTTATTAGGGCTGTTTGGACCCACATGGGGAAAAATTGCCCCAAAACTACCTCCCAATTAAAAAAAAAATTTGTAGAAGGTCTGGGGGCTAGATGTGAGAGGTCCCAATGGTCTATGTAGGCCACATGCTGCACTTTGCTCACCGCTGCTTTAACAAGGTCTCACTAGACATGAAGATATCCCATAAAGGATTTCAGGAGAAATAGGCTCTAAAATGGTCACATGTCTTGATAACTGGTTCAAGGCAGTTTTCTGGATTCCAAAGGCTCTATAAGCAGAGGATACAGATTTTTTCCACTGCTTGCTTCTGTTTTACTGGGGCCCTCCATGGCTTTGTTGTACAAAAGGGCTAAATTACAGCTAAGGCTATTGAGGTAAGTTTCAGCTGCTGCCAAGAAAGTCAGGATAACCATTTACATAGTTGGAATCTCAATTTGCCTTTGTGGTGTGTTGAAATGTGGACATTTTTAATCAGAGTTGGAGGCTGAAAAATTGCACACACACGCAAGGGGATGGACACATGGCTCTCCATCTCACCCCTCCAAGTTTCTGCCTTTACTTTTTCAGGATTCTGTATCTCATCTGCCTTGTCAGGTGCCACAAGAAGACAGAAAAGGAGAAAAGAAAAGCAGAATGACAATGATCACAGAATGCTGAAGTAAAGGAGCACAATGAAATAAAGGGGGTAATAATGAGCAGTAATTGGAAGTTTGTAGCAGTGGTTTTTATGAACCAAAGCTCCAAAGAACAAGTTTTCTTTGGTAAAGCAGGAACTGGAGATGGAGCCAGAGGGCTGCTACTTTTACTGACAGGCTAGCTAGCATGTTTCCCCTGGACAATGACAGAACATTGCCCACTGTCCTTGATTCCTCATAAAGGACCTCCTAGAGGGAAGATATGCCTAGAAAATACAGCAGCCAACTGACAGGATCTGGAAATATATCTCTGGCTATTTTCAAAGAAGTTAAACTAGTGCTGGATCCTCTTGATTAGCACTTCTGATATAAAACGATAACAGCAGCAAAGTAGAAGTTGGCTAAAAATTGCCTGGGAAATGTTTATCTTGCATTTTCAGCAGAATTTCAAATGTTCTCTACAAACCAAGATTGATATTACATACCTGTACATGATGGACTTGAAGCATGGAAAACAGTTTGTTGAAGCATGTGCTTAACATTGGTATGGAGGACAACTGGATAATAAATTGGTTGTTCTGATTCTGTGCATGAAGCCCCCGTAGCAATGAATCATCTGTTCCGCTTGGAGACTGTGTTACTGGGGGGGGGGGGGGACACAGAAAAGTGAAGACCAAGATATTTTTCCAATTACAAAACAGAAATTGCATATTTTATCTTTTCTTACTAGATATTCAGCTTTCTTCCATTATAATATGCAAAACAGTGGTTCTTGTTGTGTACTTTCAAGTCATTTCTGACTTATACTGATCCTAAGGTGAACCCACCACAGGGTTTTCTTGGCAGAATTTGTTCAGAGGGGGTTTGCCTTTGCCGTCCTCTGAGGTTGAGAGAGTGTGGCTTGCCCAAGGTCACTCAGTGGATTTCCATGGCTGAACAAAATTTGAACCTTGGGTCCTAGTCCAACACGTAAACTAGTATGCCACACTGGATCTCAGTAAATAATCAGTGCTACAGAATTCCAAAGCAACCTGAAATGATGAAATGGTATCAAGAAGTATATGTAGTCTAAATTTGAGATTAAATGTGCACAGGAAATTTTCATGAAATGTGATTGGGGAAAGCTGTACTCATAATATTGCTATGACCCATAATTTTTCAGGGGTACAATTTTTATATCAGTGCAGCTGTCACAACACTTGCTCTAAATTTGTGTGTGTGTGCGCTTGCACACATGTATTCAAATGATGCTTTCTGTGCCATAATTTTTTTGAAAGAGTGGATTACTTTAGAAAACAGCAAATTACTGAAATTAGAAAGCACAAATATTAGGTTTGGTTGGCACGGCTTTTTGTTTTACGGGAAAATAAAAGCTAACAGAAGTTTTAACAATCATTATATTCATGCCTCAATACTCACTGGAATAAATATAAAAAACGTATCTCTCCTAAATACCCTTGGTGGCTATCACCACATGCGGCATTATATTGTTATGATCCAAAGAAAAACCAGACCTGGATTAGATACAGAGATTTGTTAAATAAAGATGGCTCTATTAAAACTCAAGAAATGCTAAAACAGGAAGGTTAGGACACAGGATGGTTTCTGTATAGACAACTTACTTGTAGATACAAAGAGGATAAGAAACAAGTTGGTTTCTCTAATTCTAAGAATGATATGGAAGAAATCATCTGGAAATCTGAGTCTAAAACAATTTCCAAAATTTATAAAAAACTCTTGGAGTGGTTTACTGAAGAGGAAATTGTTAAAGACTCAATGATTAAATGGGCACAAAACTGTGGGAGATCAATTGAACTGTCCCAATGGGAGAAGGCATGGACAAAAAGAATGAGTTATTCAATGTCACAATATGTCAAAGAAAACTATTATAAAATTCTCTATAGATGGCACTCAACACCAGTTAAAATAGCTAATATGTACAAGACGGGAAAGAAGATGTGTTGGAACTGTCAAAAAGAAACTGGGTCTTATTATCATTTATGGTGGACATGCAACAAGGCAAGAAAATTTTGGAAAGAAATACAATCTGAAATTGATAATATGTTGGGAGTCAAATTAACATTAAGAGCTGAAACAATGTTGTTATGTATGTTGGAAGAAAAAGATGAAATTAGATATGGGAAAATTTTGTTTTATATGCTCGCAGTCGCCAGACTGATATTTGCTAAATATTGGAAATCTGAGAAAAGTGTAGAAATAGAAGAGTGGCGGGAGAAATTATATGAGATGATGGAACTGGATTTGCTGTCACATAAATTACAAGATGAAAATAATGATAAATGGAGAGGATGTTGGGAAAAGGTAATGGAATATCTGGAAAAGACTTGGGGTAATGTTGTAAACTGGGCTTCAAATATTGAGGAAATTATCTGATATAACTAAAATGACAATATTGGCTTTGTTTTTTCTAGATTTATAAGTCTATATGTCAAATCTTGTAATGGAACCATTTAAACAAGACCAGATGATATGGAAAATTAGAAGGAAAATGGAGAAGTAGAGAAACAAGAAAGAATGTTTTAAGTTAAAGGGTAAACCTTTTAGCTTTTGAGTTGAAAATGTTACAATTAATATAGTAGGTCGTCAGGAAAGAGGGAAAAATAATAATAATCAGATTATTGTAGCATAAAATCAAGATGGGAGGAAGGTAATGATAATGTACAATATTTACAGAAGTGTCACAAGAATTGTATTGTGTAACAATGATTAAGATGAATTCTAGAAGTTTGGGGAAGGGAAGTGGGATAACAAAAGAAGATAAACTTGTTGATGAAAAAAACCTCTTACAATGTAAAAATTAAGAGAATATGTGTAAATTTTGGTGTATGCTATTGTGGTAACAGATGGAAAATTTAATAAAAACGTTATGGGGGGGGGAATGATGCTTTCATACTAATAAAAAACCCTTCACAAATCAAACTTCAGATTAAATGTCTGCAGAAAAAAACCCTATTAAGGATAAAAGGGCAAACAGATCTTCTAGGCAAGAAGCTTCACAACCTAACTACAGCCTTCAAGGAAAGTCCTCCTTCCCAAATACGACACCTAGGATGTCCAAAGCTGGGCACAGAACCATGCTTATATTTTTAACTTATGAATTGATAACTTGTATAACAAGATGTTTTGAGTTCTGGACTAGGAATCTGGAAGATCAGGGTAAGAATCCCCACCCATCCAAGGAAACCCACTTGATGACACTGAGCAAGTCACACTCTTTTAGCCTAAAAAGAAGGTAATGGCAATAACAACAACAACAACATTTATTTGTATCCCACCCCTCTGAGAACAATCGGGGCGGGTAACAAAGTTAAAAATACAAAACATATAAAATCCCTGGTACCCTCCCCTCCTTAAAAAAGTATTAAATTCAATGCAATATTTAAAAAAACAGAACAAACAACAACAACAAACAAACAAACATACAAGTTAAAAACTGACCAGAAGGTCAACAACATCATACCAACAAGCAACCTGTGGGAGCAGCAGTATCTTTCCCAGAGGTTTTTCTATGGCCGGGCTCTCTTTTCTGGGAAGGCCTGCCGGAAGAGATCCATCTTAAAAGCCTTTTTAAAGCTAAGGATGTAAGTAGACGGATCTCATCCAGCAGGCCGTTCCACAGTCTGGGGGCGACGACGGAAAATGCCCTCTGGGAGGTAGTCGAAAGGCTAGATTTTTGTGGCTGAAGTAGGCTCCTCCCAGAGGAGCAGAGTGTGCAGGGAGAATTGTTGGGGAAGAAGGCGGTCCTGGAGATAGCTTGGGCCCAAGCCATTTAGGGCTTTAAAGGTGATAACCAACACCTTGTACTGGGTCTGGAAGCTAATGGGCATCCAGTGGAGGAACTTTAGAACCGGGGTAATATGGTCCCTCCTGGATGTTCCTGAAATTACTCTGGCTGCCATATTCTGTACTAGTTGCAGTTTCTGGACCAAGCACGAGGGTAGCCGCATTACAGAAGTCTAGACGTGAGGTTACCAGCGTGTGCACAACAGTTTCAAGATCCCTTACTTCCAGAAAAGGGCGCAGCTGGCTATCAGCCGAAGCTGATAACAGGCGCTCCTGGCTGTCGCATTTACCTGGTTCGACATCAGGAGCGACGAGTCAAGGAGTATCCCCAGACTGCGAATGCAGTCCTTGACGGAGAGTGTGACCCCATCCAGGACCGGAGGTTGCAACCCAATTCTTGGTTTTGGGGCCGCTACCGTGGGCACTTCCATTCTGTCTGGATTCAGCCTCACTCTGTTTTTCCTCATCCAGCCCATTACTGCCCTAAGACATTCATTGAGAGAGGAGACGCCATCAGAATTCAAGGCCGACGAACAAGACATGGAGAAATAGATTTGGGTGTCATCGGTGTACTGATAACACCCCGCTCCATAACTCCAAATGATCTCATCCAGCGGCTTCATATAAATGTTAAATAACATCGGGGACAGAATAGCACCCTGTGGGACACCACAGGTGAGCTCCCTTTTACTGGAGCAACTGTCCCCGAGCAGCACCCTCTGGGATCTACCTGAGAGAAAGGAACAGAACCACTGCAATGCAGTGCCTCCGATTCCCAGCCCCCTCAGGCGATCCAAGAGGATGCCATGATCTATCGTATCAAAAGCCGCTGAGAGGTCTAAAAGCACCAACAGGGTCAGACTGCCCCTGTCGATGCTCAGACGCAGGTCGTCGGTCAAGGCAACCATGGCAGTCTCAACCCCAACGCCTGTCCTGAAGCCAGTTTGAAATGGGTCTAGTTAATCGGTTTCATCCAAGACAGCTTGGAGTTGAAGAGCAACCGCCCTCTCGATTACCTTGCTCAAGAATGGTAGCAAAGAGACTGGCCTATAGTTGTTCATATCCAGGGGGACCAGGGAAGGTTTTTTCAGAAGCGGCCTAACAGCCGCTTCCTTCAGACAAAATGGAATATGTCCTTCCCTGAAGGATGCATTGACGATATCCGTAAGGAACTTCCTCAATGCATCCCCCCCCCCGGATGGCCAGCCATGATGGGCAAGGGTCGAGAGGGCAAGTTGTTTTCCTCACTCTACCAAAGAGCTGGTCTATGTCATCGGTACTCACAGATTGAAGCTGATCCAGTACAATCTCATTAACGGAATCGCTGGACACCTCGTCCATTGTTTCTGTTACAATACTGGCGTCTAAGTCGGCTCTTATCTGAGAGATTTTATCTGCAAAGAAGTTGTTAAACACATCACAGCAGGCCGCTGTTGGGTTAAGTAAAGGGTTCTGTGCAGGGGGTACCTGCATCAGTTCCCTTACTACCCTAAACAGCTCTGCTGGACGGGACTCTGCAGACGCAATATGTGCAGAGGAGAAACGTCTCTTTGCTGCACGTATTGCCTCCCAATAGGACCAAAGAAAGTTCCTATGGTGAGTCTTGTTAGATAAGAGTCGAGTTTTTCGCCAGATGTACTCTAGTCGTTGTCCAATCCGCTTCATTTCCCGAAGCTCTGGTGTATATCATGGCTTACGGTTAAGAGCGGTTTGGCAAGGACACTTGGGAGCGATCGTGTCGATAGCCCTGGTAATGTCGGTGTTCCAAGTGTTAACCAGAGCTTCGACAGGGTCACCGGCATTTCCAACCATTAAACTCTCCAAGGCTTTTTGGAATCCAATTGGTTCCAATAGCCTTCGAGGGCGGACCATTCTAATGGGTCCACCACCCCCAGAGGGGCAGATAGAGGCTCTTAGTTCTGTCTTGACCAGGAAATGATCCGTCCATGACAAGGCGGTGGTTTTAATAACCTCCGCCCACGGATATTCCTGTTTGGTACTAAAAACTGCATCGAGTGTATGACCTGCACAATGTGTGGGCCCAACGACCAGTTGGGATAGGCCCATGTTAGTCATGGTTTCCATGAACTTCCGAGCCGCACCTGTTAAGCTGGTCTCGAGGGAGATGTTGAAGTCCCCCAGAACTAAGAGTCTAGGAGACTCCAACAACAACTCCGAGACCAGCTGTGTCAGTTTGGTTAGGGAGTCTGCTAGACAACGGGGTGGTCGGTAGACTAGCAGAATCCCCAAACTATCCCTGGTCCTCAGGTTGAGGTACATACACTCGAAGTGGATTGTGTTCCGAACAGGTATCCTGGCCAGAGTCAGGTTGTTCTTATAGACTAGAGCCACTCACTGACAAACCTCCTTTAAATAATAATTCTTGCCAAGAAAACTCTATGATAGGGTTGCAATACATCAGAGACAACTTGAAGCACCACAAATAATATCACAAAGTCTATCATAACTATGGTAATGCGACACCCCATCAAATTGATATAGAACATTTCTCCATCAATATTCACTCATACAACCTTATTTTTGCACTGCAAGAGAGAACTCTATTCTTTTTTTTTTTAACATATGGTTGCAATTTTGAAGCAATACGCCAGCCAGAAGAATGTAAATAGGTCCTAATGAAGCAGTGGTTTATTTCCTTTGTAAACTGCTACTAGTCCCATAGCTGATGATGGATTTTCTTGTTTGTCCATTTGATACTTCTTCAAATACATTCCTCCAAATACTGTTGACCTTACCACAGTGTCACCACACGGATGAGCCTGCATTACAATTTCTCCCAGCATTTAGCACAAACAGCTCTATTAATGCAAAGGGATCTTGTAGCAAACTGGGTCTATACCATCAGATGAATCAGATACATCTGCAGTAAACCCAGTCTATGAAGGCTTATGTTACAAACCTCTTTCTCTCAGGCCTTGTGCAGACCGGCCATTAAGGCCGGCCTGGGGGTGTCGCAGTGCCAAAGGAGTGCCTTCAAGCTGCGGCGCCATAGCTATTGCACCCTTTCCAGGGTGCAAAAAGGAGCCGCTTTTTGTGGCTCCTTTTTGCACCCTGGAGAGGCTGGATTGAGGCCGCAGTGTACAGTTGCTGCAGCCCTGATCTGGAGAAAATGGGGGCGCCTGCTGGCCACCCTTTAGGGGCGGTTTGCATAGCCCCTCAGTTAATCTTAAAGGAGTTACAAGATCCCTTTGCATATCTAGCTATTGTACATAGTCGTGTATAAGTCGACCCAATGTATAAGTCGAGGGCAGGTTTTGGGGCCAAAATGATGGATTTTGATATGACGCATGGATAAGTCGGGGGTAAAACTTAGGGGCATGTAACAAAGGATCTAAAGGATGAAACAAAGGAAAACAATGCCAAAGAACTAGCAGTGACTAATTTCTATAATTTGATAATTTTCCATAAATTTTATAATTTACAAATCTTTTGAGTTCAGGTTTGATGATGTAATAAAGCACCAACTTCACTTTAAAAAAATGATTCACTGCAAACCAACATCATAACACCCTGTTTAACATAAGAATTGTCTTTATAATGAACTGAGAGGAACAGTTCGATAAAGAATGGAATGTATGAATAAGTTTTCAACTACAAGTGTATTTTGGTGAAACCAATAACATGCTTCATGGGTTATTAGAGTTTAAAAGTTTGCACACTGATTGTCCCTGCTGAAATCACAAGGACTGTGGTCACATAAGAGGTGAATAGACAATCCCAAAGGCTACTGTTCATAGGTTTCCAGGAAGCTTTTAATACTTTCTTTTTTAACTTTATAATTTTGCCTGATTTTAACCCAGAAAAACTGACAAATAATTATTCAGATTCTTCAAAGCCCAAATTTCTCATGACTAGATTGCTTGAATAAATGGTGGAACTGTTCTTCAGTGACATCATCAGCATAAACATCATCTGCTTGGTACCAGCTTCAGCTGATACGCCAACTGCGTCCCTGTCTGGACCAAAGGGCCCTTGAAACAATAGTACATACACTGGTAACCTCTCGCTTGGATTTCTGTAATGCACTCTACATGGGGCTACCTTTGTACCAAGTTTGGAAGCTTCAACTGGTTCAAAATGCTGCAGCCAGACTGGTCGCGGGAACTTCTAGAACCGACCATATAACACCTGTACTAAAATCTTTACACTGGCTGTCAATTAGCTTCCGGGCGCAATACAAAGTGTTGGTCGTTACCTATAAAGCCCTACATGGCTCAGGCCTGAGTTACTTGAGGGCGCGTCTCTCCCTACATAATCCGCCCCACACCCTCAGAACAACAGGGAAATATGTCCTTGAATGGCCAAAAGTAAGATTGGCAGTAACACACCAGAGAGCCTATTCTGTAATAGCCCTAACTCATTGGAACGCGCTTCCGGAAGATTCGATTGAGTCCGACATTAGAAACCTTTAAGAAGGTATTAAAAACTTATCTCTTCCGGAAAGCATACCCTCCCGACTTGTAGAATTTGGTCCCTAATGGATGAAGTTTTTTATCCAATGCCCGACTGTTGTGATATATGTTTTTAAAAATCTGGATAGTATTTTTGGAATTGTAAGGATTGTTTGATATATTGTACTATGACTTGGATCATAGAGTTTTAATGATGTAAACTGCTTTGATCGGAAGGAAAGGTGGTATATAAATAAAAGGTTTATTTATTTATCTTATTTATCTATGCTATCAGAATCCATTGAATCACTGTCTGATGCTGATTCATTTTTGTCTTTGTAGATGGCGTTGACTTCTGTACCATTCATAGCATTACTAATGCAACATTTTAGGAATGACTTCTTCACTATTTCTGGTGGAACTGAATCTCAAGCAACCTTTACCCATTTTGTTATCAAATCAATGTCTGATTTCATAAAGTTCCCTGCTTTTGTCCAGAACACAACCAATGTTGCAACATATTGCGTAGTCATGCCTTGAAAGGCTTGTTGATGCAAATGTCCAATAGCTGCAGCATTGAAGTTAGGCCACTTGGAATCACTGTTAATGTAGTCGCCATTTCCTTTGCTTCACCCTTGGTATAATGAGTGACATGTTCAAGGAACATATCCCACACCAATAATGAAGGGCGTGATCTTAGTCTCACATCTGGTCACCTACCCCACACATTCCACAGCCACCATATAGTGCCTTCATCATCCATCCAGCCCTTAGGGTGAATGCGAACAGTTATGCCTGATGGAATTTTTAAGTTCTTTGGCATTGTTTTTCTTTTTTATATTATTATTGGGTACAGCTTTGTGCCATCTGCCAGACAGAATAGGATAACTTTTCATGACCAGTTGTATTCACAAGTATGGTTTTTTTCACCACCACTTGCTACAGTTCGATTACCAAGTATATAAAAAGTAATTGGGGTTTCATCCATATTACTAGTGTTAGCTATATCGAAGTTATGCTTTTGTCTCTGCTTTATAAGAAATCTATGGAATGAAATGACCTTTTCATCTAACTCTTTAGGCAACTTCTATGCAATCTTTGTTCACTGACAGATTGCATGTACAGCGCTGTGTAAATTTACAGCGCTTCATAAATAAAGGTTAATAATAATAATAATAATAATAATGACAAAGGCACAGTCCATAGCGATTCATGAACCGTGTACACCAACCAGCTGATGCTCTGAACTGTGCATGCCTTCAGTCACTGAATATTTTTTGTTATTTTTCCATCTAAAGTGCCTTTATCCGAATGCTAGATCAGGTCACAACGTAGCCATTTTGTCTGCATTCTGAGACCCAAGCATTTAGATCCTTTTCTAGTTCAAAAGGCACAGGTTTGCTACGCTGTTTTTTATTGAACTCTTGTTTCCTTCAGTCTTGTTTTCTCCAGTCTCTTACAAGTTTTTCATTGATGCCAAAATGTCTTACAGCTGCACAATTATTGGATCCCTTTGTATATTCAATCACTTTTAGCTTGAATGAAGCTGTGTAAAAAGTTCTCATTTTTTGCACAACTCATATTGCAGAGAGCAAATGCTAATTTTCCTACTTTGAAGTACCTACTGTTTTAACAGTGGGATGGATGGTAGACTTTTGCTTGGATTTATTGCAGTATCACATGCATATAAAGTAAATGAAGGCCCTCCTTTCTGTACTACAGGAACAGTGGTGAAACAAGCACAGTCGGGAGAGGCAAGATCTTTGTCCATTTGAGGAGAACACAGAAGAAGCACCAATACTCTACTCTCTCTGGAGGATGGAAAATAGGAACTACAGTAGCCCTTTGAGTCTATCCCGCTGCAGCAGAGAAGCAACCTCTGTCTGCCAAGGCAGGGAAGTGCCAAAAAGCCAGTGCCACTGCTGCCATTTTTATTCCAAGACAATGCAATAGACCTCTGGAGACTTCCTAGTAGCACATGTTTCACTATTAAACAAACCCTATCACCTCTCTCTCCTCCTTCCCTTCCTCATTGGCTTTTGTCATGATCGCAGCCTCGGCAGGGGGAGTTGGGGATACAAACCTCCAATCCCCTCCCCCCAATCTCTCTCTCTCTCCTGCCTTCTCTCCCTTCCTCACCAGCTTTTTCCATGATCACAGCCTCGGCAAGGGGATTACCATACTGACCTGTATATACGGTGACCCAGGATTTTGGAGTCCATTTTGGAGCATATATTTTTCGACTTATAGACAAGTATATATGGTAGATTAATGTGGCTATGTCTTTGAATACAACTAGCCTTACTGAGCACCTTTAAATGTGTTTCCTAGTTTTAGCTGCAAAGCAGTCCTTTTCTAAATGGTTTGATCAATTTGTGTTTTCAGATCTTTTCTTTAAATCTGCTTCAGCCCATGTGAACTCCACAATACAAAAACACTCTCAACAACAAGCTGTAAATTTTAGAAACCAATCCTTTAGGACTTTTTTTTTTGACTGAACCATTATTGAATCAATGCTTGTTGAAATCATCACCTCAATCCTGGGATTAATTATAAAGTGGATTACCTGGTGTATTTGCATTCAATTTGGTCTAAAAGACTGAAACTGCTTTCTCAGCAGACTCCCTGACTATGCAATATATATATATATAGTATAGTATAGTATATAGTATATTGTATATTGTATATAGTAGGGATGGAATGCACATTTGTCAGTTTCTCAACAGGGATGAATCTGGAGTTCCTGAACCCTTGAGAAACTCAGCTAGAAAGAAAAACAGCACATCAGAAGTTCCCACAAATTTCAGGAACTTTTTTTTTTTGTTCCTGGAACGACTTAGCTTTTGAGAATTGCATGAGACTCTGAGAAACTGTACAGCTTTGCAGTTAAAACCTATGGCCTGTTACAGACAGCCAAAATAAAGCTGCTTCGAGTCACAGTGGAGGTATGGTGTTTCAATGATGCATGCGTCCTAAGAGTCCAGAAGTTGCACCAAAGCCACGCTCCAGCCCTAAGGACTGGAGTGTGGCTTTGGTGTGGCTTCTGGACTCTTAGGACGCATGCATCAGTGAAACACCATACCTCCACTGTGACTCGAAGCAGCTTTATTTTGGCTGTCTGTAACAGGCCTATGTTCATAGTCTATTTTCCTAGGCAAAGAAAAATGCACAGCTTCCTGAGAACAAACACCCTCACTCACATACATTTTGCTATATACCTGGGGAAAGTGCAGAAAATGCAAAACTACTGCATATACTCATATATAACTCCAGAAATTTTAATTAAAAAATTGAACCCCCAAAAACTGAGTCGACTTATCCATGGATCAATGTACATACTATATACTACATACTTTAACTCTCATTAAAAAAGGAACCATTCCATGGTTAAAGTAAAAAGTACAATCTGTTCTGGAAACACTGACACCACCCTCTACTCTCTCGTCCATCCAACCTTTAGGATGAGCACAAACAGTTATGCCTGCTGGAAAGTCCTTTGCTATTGTTTTGCTTTGCATCATCCTTTAGATCCCTTGTTACATGCTTCTAAGTTTTACCCTCAATTTAACAATGGGTCATATCAAAATCCATAATTTTGGCCCCAAAACCTGCCCTCGCCTTATACAGTTTGTCCACGCCATCTGCGGGCTTGCCAGCCGCAGATCTGAGCTCACGTGGATGGCAAGCCCCAGCAGACAAAATGGTGCGGGTGCCATAGGATTCCAGCATAGTCTGTTTTCGCCATAGGGGTGTGGGGTCAGTCAGAATGGAACCCCCATGTATAGGTAGAGCCCACTGTACATGAGGTTGACTTACAGTTGTGTATATATGGTAACTACTCACTATAGATGTATTCAAACAATGCAGCGAAGCATCCAATGGAAAAAAGCAGTCTTGCAGAAAACACACACATGGCTGCCTAAAAGCAGTCCTTTCTATACTGGAAACTGGGCAGTTTTCAGAAAAGGCAGCACAGTTCCTAAAAAGATCTGCATAGCTTCCTGAAAAATGGGCATCGTTGTGCATAGGGCAGGGGGGATTTGAGTTGTTTTGAAGCTGTGGGACAAAAAACTGTTTCATTGTTTTTGACATCTGTTGGGACTTAGGAGAAATCAAGATTTATCATCCCTAGTGTGTAGAGACCAGCCATTTCTCAATTTTCTACTTCTCACATGTTGTCTCATAATAAAATAGTAAGTAGCTTAAAAAGGGAACAAGTAGAAAATGTGAGGTGTTTGCTTACTTATTACGTATACTGATTAAGTACCTGATGAGTTAGGGACCAGAGGATTGTCAGAAAGTAGAATTGGTTGAAAAGTGGAACACAGGGTGTTTTCTTTTAGCTTGCAAAACCATTTTGGCCACTAAAAATTCCCCATAGGAAGAAGTTCTGCTGTTTCCCTTACAAATTACACATATAAGTTCCATGAATTCAAGGAGAGTTTTCTTCTTTCTGCAGGTAAGCCTTGGGACCGCACAGGCATGCGAGGCATCCCAAGCTATCCTCGTAGGCAGAAAGAACTGATGAAAGAATTAATCCCTTGTAGAATTAATAGAACTTATAATCTGCAAGTGTTGAAAAAGCGTAGTAAGAAAGCAAGTAATCAAAATGCAGGGAAGCCTGTGTAGTTTATATATGATATAGGCTACATAACTACTGAATAAATGTACTCTAGAGCATCTTGTCTTAGCAAGGAAAAGATTACCATAACATTCAAAGATGTTTAACCGTGCAAAATTACATGTAGGAGATGTGTTGGTTAATGCTTGCAGAATAGAATCAGCTTCCAGAGTAGACATCATTTTCAGCATCAATTCCGCTTGCTGCTCAAGTCCAACCTCTAAACGAGCATCTAAAGCTTAGGAAAACAACATAAAATCAAAATTTATATTACACCAAATAAATAAAATGTTTTAACACAAAATAGTTTTATTACATTAGACACAGATAGTCCTTTGGGTCAAATCAAAACTGAAATAAAAAACCGTTGCATAACTGATAATGTAGCCAATGAATTAGGCAAATAATTTCAGAGAAGAGCTCTTCACTTCAGGAATACGATACCATTCATAGACAGATTAGTTTTGGGGTCAAATACAAACTGAATAAGCCTTTTTATTGAATACAACACATTACCAAGTTGACACAACCAAGAGCAACCCATGACAAGTACTACTTGCCTAGCAGGTAATTAGACTTGAGTTTTTGGAAACAACCCCATCTCCAAATAAACCACACTACTTTTGAAGCATACTGTATATACTCGAATATAAGTTGATCTCATGTGTAAGCTGAGGGCACATTTTGGGTCCAAGGTTATGGATTTTGGGGAGAGGAGGAGGAGGAGACAGTGACAAGCCTCTGCTCTCTGTTTGCAGCCCACATGATTCCATCTCCACCTCCTCCTCCTCTGTGTGTGTGTGTGTGTGAAGAGTTAAGCAGGCTGGCTGCAGAAAACTGAGAGTGGGCAAACAAGTAGTGAAGCAGCTGAAGGAGGTGAGAAAAGAAAAAAAAAAAAGGCTGCAGAGATGGCTGGTGTCTCATCCTTTGCCTGCCTTGTCCAGCTGCTTTGCTGTCCAGTCACCTTTTCTCTCTCGGTTGTTTGCAGCCGGTAAACTTTTCCCTGAACAGGAGAGGAAGAGGAGGAGGAGGAGAAGACAAGGTGGCCAATGGAGAGCGGACGGACAAGCGGAGAAGTAGCACGAGAAGGCAGGCAAAAGACAAAGAACCATGGCTCAAGGGGCAGCTAGTTTCTCATCTTTTGCCTACCTTCTCTGCTTCTTCATTGTTGCCTGATTTCCCACTGTCAGAGAAAGTGGAGAGGAGGAGGAGATAACTGGGCTGCATGGAGACAACCATGGGTGGCCTGGCCAGTGGTGAAGAAGAGCCAGAGAAGGCAGGGGAAGAGAAACTGCAGCTGGTCTTTACTGCAGCTGGGAACTCTCACCAAAGCACCAACCCCCTCTACTGTTTCTAAAGGCCTTTTGCAATGCCAGGGGGGGGGGGGGGGGGGGAATGACCACAACTGTGGCTCTTTAGTATTTCCCCACCACAGCAGAAAAGTGACTGCTGACCACCACAGCACAGAAATTGCAATAAGTCACCATGGATCAGACAGGTTTACCCTCGACTTATTCATGGGTCATGCCAAATTCCATAATTTTGGCCCCAAAACCTGCCCTCAACTTACACATGGTGTCGACTTATAGTCGAGTACACACACACACACACACACACTATGAGGGTCATGGTAGCTAAGTCAACAGTAATTCCTCAAGCAAGGCAAATGATTATAAGATAGGAATACAGCTAAACATACCTTGGGAGACTGATATGCTCACAGTTTGTGATCCATTCTTCTCTGTTGTAGCTGGTGGTTTTGCCACAGATATTCCAACGCCTCCAATGTATGGGTTGTAATTGTATGTACCATAGTCAGCACCCCAGTAATCATACCATGTGCTGCTTATAGGCTTTATCAAATGAAATAAATGACATATGCAGCTGTTACTCAGAGATTCTTCAGACAGAAACAGTTTAAGTGGAATTTAAACTGTAATTTCAAAGTTAAAATACACTACAGATGTAACATGTTTTGCTATGCACTGATGAGAAACAGATGATATGAAATGTCTTCCAAATATTTTCTCAAATTAATTTCCAGATCACACAGTTATACTGACCAATAAGACAGGAGGACAGAGCATTTCTGGTTTCAAAGGTTGCATTAACCTCATCACTATTTGGTGACCCTGTTAAAGAGTGTTGACATGAAGAAGAAAGACATTTACAGGTCTCTGTTTTTCCCTCAGGGCCCCTATGGACATTGCTACTTCTGTTTTACCACTAGACACTGGAAAGCTATAATGCAGGGTGCTTCAGAATTATTGGGGGAGGGAGAAAGTTTAACTTCCTTTTCCTTCCCGAATTCTGGACAAGATCAGCTGCTAAAAATATTAATATTATTTTAGTACCAAAAATATGTCCTCTCAGGCCTTTTTTCAACACTTTATTATAGTACTGATAATATTTTAATCTCTACCTTCACTGTGGCCAAGAAGTAGCTTTTATGGTTGTGCCGGCTCTCTGCTGTGCTTAGATTGCATGAATATGTGTGGAATGTTATTTTCTGTCCAGGAACAGCTGTTCCTTTTTACTGGACTTCTATGTTTCATTTAATTATATTGTATTATATTATATTTTACTGTGCTTTTACATTATTTTCAAAATTAGGACAATTGTCTGTTGCCTACAGGACATAGGTTATAGGGTGACTAACTTAACAAATATAGACTGGAAATGTTCAAAACAATGGACTTGGTTCTTAACTCCTGTTAGGGATCATGAAAGTTAAGTCTGCTTTACATGTATTTTTTTTTTAAAAACATACACATGTGCATGCACGCACATACAACACACACTGTGTCATCCAATGCTCATATTTGTGCATATCATAGTTGTTGTTGTGTGCCTTCAAGTCATTTCTGACTTATGATAATCCTAAGGTGAACCTATCTCTCATTTTTCTGAATTTGTCCAGAAGGGGTTTGCCACTGACTTCCTCAGAGGCTAAGAGAGTTTCACTTTCCAAAGGTCACCATGGGTTTCCATAGCTGTTCAAGGAAGGATTCAAACTCTGGATTCCCAGTGTCCCTGTCCAAGTTGAGTCTCCCTTATCCAGAATTCCAGAATCCGAGATATTCCAAAATCCAGCATTGCTCACATGGGTAACTGAGAAAGTGACACTTTTGCTTTGTGACAGTTTAATGTACACAATCTTGTTTCATGTACAAAATTATTTAAAATATTGTATATAAAATTACCTTTAGGATATGTATATAACGTCTATACAAAACATAAATTAATTCCATGTTTAGACATGGGTTATGCACCTATTACAAAATCTGAAAAAGTCCAAGATCCCAAACACTTTTGGTCCCAAGCATTATGGATAAGGGAAACTCTACCTATACTTCTAACAGGAAATAATATAATTTTGGGAAAAACAGTACCATAATGTAGGTAAAAGCTTTTTTTAAAATGCATGTGCATCATACCTTGAAGACTTTTGCAGCAAGAGGATCTTTTTCCAAATCAATATCTAAAGGATCAATATCTACTTCCATCAGGTCTTGCAGTAACTCAAGATCAATATCTTTATCTTTTTCCAGAGACGACAGAGGTGGAGTACCTTTAGGAGACTCAAAGAGCTTAATACTGCAACGTACACTTAACAGTTTGTAACAGATAGGACTAGCAAAAACTAGAAAGTCAGCTATTTTAAAGCTGTGGAACCTGGAACCTAATCTGCTCCACAGTGACAACACCTGCACATACTGGTATTTTTATAACACAGTGTGGGGAATTTGTGGCCTATGGGGAATATACAGTTCCCAATTTCATATAATGTTCTTCAGGCCTCCGACCAAAAGTGGAAAAATAAATTGGCCAAAAATGAAACAAATGCGATCAAAATCCAATAGTTTCCCTTTTATCATGTGTCTACAACTGACTGAAAACAAAACTATACTTATTGGTCTTATTTTTAGCTAATAATGTCATGACAGGTGCCAAAACACACAGTAGTTTTCCAGAAAATTTCTGATTTTTCCACCTTCCCCTATCAGTTTGCATTTACTCAACACAACAACTAACATGAAAACTGAAACTTGCATATGTCTCTATACTCCTTGGTGCAGAAGATTGTACTGCACACCAAGGCACTAGTAGGTGGGGGATACACAAGGTAGGCAGAATTGCACAATGCTATATTTCACAGGTCTTAAGTGGCCACTGAAACTGTCATGGACAGGATCAAGCCCTCAAATATTGAATACTGCATGAAAAATAAAATGATAAAATTGCATCTTTTGGAACAGTTATTTACCATATTCCAAGATATCTAACACAGAGTGCAAAACTAGCAGTGATTTCACACAAACATAGATGTATAGGCTGCTATCTATATTTCAATGACTAAAGTGAGAGAAGCTTTGTCAATTAGGTGACAAGCAATTATGTTCCACCAAGGCAAAAAAATGATGTAAGTGAACAAGTGCACACAAAAGGTCAAAAATTCTAAAATAAGGTGAGAAAGTTCACCAAATGTTTCTAGTACCTTTCTCTACCCTATATTCATCTGCATCTCCAAAAAGTCTGCCCAGAGGATTGGAATTGCATTCCTAGGCCATGTGGGAAGGGGCATGGCAGTGGTGACAGGTTAGTAAACTCAAATCAATTTGCCAGATTTCACACTTATCTCTCATTGTTTTGGACCTAGCTGGGAAGAACTCATCCCTGGAGTCAAATCGGGCTCTTTCTGGAGTTCTCCACAATCTGCCTTACACACAACACTGTCATTTGGTTGTTTACAGCTTCTATATTGTTTTTTGAGTCTAAGTCTGAAAAGATCCTCCTAATGTGTTATTAGTGGCAGTAAGAGCTCAAATTTAAAGTATACTTTAACCAGTTCAGCTTTGCCCTTGTCCACCACTCCAAAAATGAATTCAGCCCTTGGGCTGAAAAAAGGTTATCACCCTTGCCTTAGGGACTCAATCACAATCAAACCCTCCAGAATGGTTTTCTGGGGGAAACAGCGTGCTGCCAAAGAGACAGGAGGACACAGGAAACATATTTGCTTTGACCTTGTTTAAATTACCTTATAACCAGAGCCAATGCCTTTTCTTTAAATGGAGCTAACAAAAATTGTTTTCATAGAAAAAGCTACTACTAGGAGTGAGATAGATTACAACTTAGTAAGATTACCAATATGTTGTTACCATGGGCCTTTTAAATCTCCCACATTTTCAACTACTGAAATGGAGATACATTTACTGAAGTGAAAAAATAAAGCAGCTATTTGAAGTTAGTTCTATCCTGCAAACTATCTATATTTACCTGTGATGTCATGCGTCAAAGGCTCATCAATAGTTTCCACTAACTGAACTGCTGACTGCTGAAGGGCATCATCAGAGTCTGCAGCTGAAGCCCCAGCCTCTTCTCCCATTGCAGCTTCCTCCATGGCTTCAGCAGCGATTGGAGCCAACAGTTCTCCTAAACATTCCAAGGAAGATGATTAATTTAACAAAATGGCTTGCCAAAATAGATTACTTAATCTGCCTGAATACTCACAGCATTCAATCTCATATTTTAAATGATATTATATTTCAGCCAATACCTATATTCGGCATTGTTCAGCCCTTTTTGAAAATATGTAAAACAGAATTTATTTTTTAAAAATTAGATTTCCATAATTTATGAGTAGTAGCAGTTTCTTTGGGGCATCAGCAACTAAATACAGGAAACTTAAGTCTTACATTAACGATCAATAATTATGTCCAAGACTTCTGTCTAGGCCAAGAATTGGTTGGTAACCCTCTGCCTTTCAGATGCTTTGGAATACAATTCCTATAAACCAAGCCTCTATGGCTAATGGCTAGCGATTAAGGATTCCTTGAAAAACCTTCAGGACACCAAGCAGCCTAGCTCTGTTTTAGGAAAAACAAATTCAGTAAGATCAGATCCACCATCAAGCAGGAATCTTACCTCCTCCCCTAAAAGTATAGCATATCTCACATTTTGATCACCAACGGGTCAGAAAGTGGCACTCTCCCAAATTCAAATTGGCTGCAAAAAGGTGCTCACTCACAAGAGGCTTTTCAAATACCTAGATGGTGTTTTCCAATTGACACTGTTTATCCAGCAATTTCAGCTAACTGCACTTCACTCGAGCAGCTGAAAATAAAACTGCCTCTTCCCTCTTTCAATGCCAAATGGTTAGAAACTGGTTAGTCAGTAAAAATGTAGCCCATTTCATCTTAATATGCTGGCTCTCTGTTATCTCTATCATGCTTTCTACTATTGCTATTGCTAGCACTGTGTTTAAAGAAATTCTGGTATGAACAAACCTGCTAGAATATCTTGGAGCATACAAGTCAGAGAATATTGAGCCCATGCTCCTCCCCAAGAGATATCACCTCGGTTGAAATCTGTTCCAACCAGAAGCAACAATAGCCTTTCCAGCTGAGCATCATTTACAATTTCACACAAATGAATTGTAGGCCTTGTAGCATTGGCAATTCTTGCAAGAACCTGAAATTGAAATGGAAAACAGCACAAATGTAAGAAAAACTGATGCTTAAGGTAACACATTAAATGAGATTTGGGCATCTAAAAAAACCCCATACCTTTGCACAGTTCTGCCCCCTCAAAAGGGATTCTCAGATTTGTGGAAATCTGTGTGGCTCCTTCATGACAGCAAATGCTTATATTATGATGAAGAGCTCAAGTTAGAATCATAGAATTGGAAGTGACCACAAGGGCCATCAAGTCCAACCCCCTGCCATGCCAGAAATCATAATCAAAGCATCCCCGACAGATGGTCATCCAGCCTCTGTTTAAAGACAGAGGCTGGATGGCCATCTGTCAGAGATGATTTGACTGTGATTTCCTGCATGGCAGGGGGTTGGATTGCATGGCCCTTGTGGTCTCTTCCAAATCTATGATTCTATGGCGGGTTACAAAACCGCCATAAAGTATGCGTCTCGCGGTAACTAGGGTTAGGAAGGGCCCGTTTAGGGTTAGGACGTTCTTACCTTCCGATGGCCCTTCCTCCATACGCGCGGAGCGTTTTTTGCGGTGCCCATCCACATGGGCGCCGCCATGCTGACGTACTGGACGCTGTGCGTCCAGACGTGTCGCGGCGGAAGTGACGTCACGAGGGCGCACTCCACCCCTCGCGGCGCCACTTCCGCGTTCAAAAAAGGAGCGGCATTTCGCTGCTCCTTTTTTGCTGCGCAGGGAAGCCTCGTGGTCTGACAGCTGGGGCTTCCCTGCGCAGCGAATGGCGGCGGCGGGAAAACGGCCCCTTGAGGGCCGTTTGTAACCCGCCTATGATTCTAACTTGAGCTCTTCATCATAATATAAACATTAAAGTTCACTATAAAAGCAGGCATTGATTTAAGCTATGCTGTCCTTAAAAATTCATGCCTTCAAATAAAAACAAAGTATCAAACAAGCTGTAAAATACTTGGGTTCCTGCTACTGATGGAAGATGCATTCATTTAAATAACAGAAGAGTAAGGGGCTGTATAAACAGCCCTAAAGGGGCAGCCTCCAGCCAGATTGGGGCCACAGCAACCTCATGCCGCAGCCCCGATCCAGCCTTTCAAGGGCGCAAAAAGGAGCTGTAAAAAGCGGCATAGGGGCAACAGCACAACTGTATGGTGCTCCTTCAATGCTGCATCATCTGGACGCAGCACCAGAGGCACGCCATGATGCCACGTGCCGTCTGGAGCGGGGCGCGGCATCAGGGTGCCTTGGGGGTGGAGTAGGGGGCAGAGTCAGGACGCTACCCCCAACTCTGCCCCCAGGCCAGCCTTTCAGGCCAGTCTGGACATGGCCTAAGTTGTACCAAGAATTATACATAGCCCTTTTGGAATGACATCTTACATAGCAATTGAGCTGCACATCAGCCCAGATGCAACTAGTTGGGGAAGGAAATCCCTTTCATACCTGTCTTTTCTATTTCTATTTCTTCCATTTTTATTTTTCATTTCATGTTAGAAAATTGTAATGTTGAAAAAAAATCAAGAAAGGAAGACTGCTTCCCAAATTCCAGCTTTAATATATTAGTTGTATTCTATTAAAGAATACTATAGGGATGGGTAATTTTGGAGGGCCAAAGGGGGCAATTTCTGGCCTCTATGACTGCCTGCTGGAAATAAAATTTTAATCAATCAAAAACAGAAGAACAGAGATCCATATTTCATTTTGCCTTTTGAATATTTACAGTTTTGCAGCCAGGGGGAGGGGGGGGGTGCAACCCATTTCAAAACAAAAAAATATTATTTTAATCCCTTCCTTTTTCACCCCCCTACTATGCTATGCAGGGGTAGAGGTAGGGGGCTAACCATGAGAAGTTTTATTTATTTCCTCCAATGAGATAAAGGTTGTTACATTATACAGGAAGACAGGCAAAACCTGCACAAGCAGAAGGACATCTTGCTTTGAAACAAACAGTACTAGGCACAAACTACCATCTCAGTTTCAGCATGGGTGCAGTGAGGGTACAGTTTATTTCAGGCAAACAGAGTTTAACAAGAGGGGCAAGATAAATATGTATTTAATGATCAATGTTGCTTGAAGCAAGTGTGAAAAATATCTGTGCCTCCCAAATATATTTTCTGATAATATTAAAGATTTGCAGACAATTATTTTAAACCATGGTGTTTTTATTTGGAAGGTGATGGATTCCACTGTGACACAATGCTATAATCAAGCTCAGCTTTTAAAGATTAAGCGTATTAGATCCCATCATCACATTTGTATCATTACTCTTTCCTTCCATAGAGCTCAAGGCAGCCTTACTTGGACTGCCTAATTTTAGCTCCCCAGCACTGTAGGTTAGGATGAGATCAAGACTGACCTCTTGTCATCATGTGAGCTACATGACCAACAGAGGCTCTATGACAACAAAACCCAATCTCCCAAAATTACAACCACTACCCCACTGGTTCTAATTTAGGCACTTGCATGGAAAACACTAGATAAATATCAAAAAAGAATTTCATAACAACTGCTAATCCAACCAGACACAGTGAAATACAGGCTTCAGAATTTCTCTTTATCCTTCTCAAACGCTTGTGAATAATGACTTAATATGCTGTGTACCTTACATACAAACAGCAGCAGATCTGCATGACAAGTAAAATCCATCGACAACAGGAAGAGTGCCAACTTCTGTACTACAGAGATACAGCGTTCATGTGCTAATGTAAATGGAAGAGGTTCAATTTCTGGAGTTTCTTTTGTAGTTGATACTTCTGTGTCTAGCGTAGAACGGGGCCACTCTGCAGTCCGACGCAAACGAATTAGATCCTTAAAGTGCTGCAAAAGTCAGAAGCATAAAACATATTTGTAATTACTCAACTCATTAAAAACAAAGTAAATTAATGTAGTTATGTACCATATATCAATTTCATATACAAGTAATAATGGAAAACCTAAAACTGCAAAACTTCTTTAATATCAGTATCAAAAAGGGATGAAAACATTGCTTTTATCTATATTAGAAAATATTTCTAATTTTGTATACCTAGATACCTACCTGTGAGTAAGTTCCACTAAACTTAGTGGATCTTGTTTTTCAGTAAACATGCAGGATTAAAGTGTAAATCATCATACCAAATTAATATGTTCTAATACAATCTTCAAACTTTTTATTCCAAAAAGGAAATAAAACTATCCATTTCCCTACAAAACAATTTTCATAAATCTTTCTGGTTCATGATAATGGTTATTTTGACAGGCTTGTGACATTCTGTATTGTATGAAATTATACAATAAGGGCTAACAGATATCAAAAGGCTGTGTCAGATTATAAATTAATTTATATCGGCTAAGGTAACCATCAAGTAGATTTTAAAGTAATTCTGTTCCAGAATTGTCAGTTTATCTATGCTACTGTTACAAGCATTACCCCATATTACTTGATAGCCCCCCCCCCCCCCCCATTTTCCCTGAAAAGACACGAGACCATCACCCCTAATGTTAAGGACGGAACAGAATGTGTACTAAGTCATCCATTACAATTAGAACATGTTACTGTTTTTGTTGGTGCCCTACTAGTCGTCAGAAGTATATCTTATGTGAAAAGAGTATAAAAGTCTTTGAAACAATTTTGGACCATATTTCATCTTCTTTATTTCTTATTCCTAAAATAATGCCATCTATAAGTTATTTCAAAAGAATCAAGTCTTCACTTTCACAACAAGGCATATCCTCCAGAATGTCTACACCATTCTGTATTTAGGCTTAATTTTGGTGACTAAATAGAATGCCATCTAAAGCACAGATTATTTAAAGATTCAGAGCTTCTTTGGTCTAATACTTCGGTATAATACTTTTGGCTTTATCCGCTTCTAGCCACATAGGACCAACTATGCTAGGTGTAATCTTTACAACTTGTTTAAAAATAGGATATACAGATCATCTAGATATTCCCTAGCAACAAAGGAGCAATCCTGGGAAAGGTTTCCCTCTGGTGTAAATATGCAAAATGTCTGCCACTCCTTCAGGATAAATATTCCAACATGAAGAGAATTAGTATAGCCTGAATTTGGTAATGCACAATGCAAAGTGGGAGCAGATATGATACCATCATTCTGTTTCCATATATTCTAAGTAAAACCTCATGAAGAGGAGGAAGATTTGCAGACAGGGGAAAAATCATACTTAATTAGCAATACTCCTTTTTATCAGCTACTTCAAAACTATGCTTACATAACATGAACTGAGATAAGTGGCAAATTTACAGAGTTCCTTAATACAGTGGTACCCCGGGATACGAAATACCCAGGTTACGAAATTTCCGGGATACGAAAAAATCCCATAGGAAATAATTGTTCCGGGTTACGAATGTTTTTTCGGGTTACGAAAAATTTTTTGGTGCTTTTTCCGGCTTTTTCGCACGAAATCGCGGCTTTTCCCCATTAGCGCCTATGGCATTTCGGCTTGCGAATGCTTTTCGGGTTACGAAAGCGGCGGCGGAACGAATTAATTTCGTAACCCGAGGCACCACTGTACACTATTTCTTAGCACTTTCTAAGTGGATTAATTGAAGCTGGAATCTAAAAACTTGGGGTTAAAGGATGGCTAGTGGATCACAACATTTTTTCTTGAACAGCATTTATACATGTCATATCACAAACTGTTTTGAAAATTCAGTTTTAAAATAAATTTGTGAAGCAAACAGAGAAGGGAGGGAACCTATGATTAAGAAATATAAGTCCAAATCTTTTTAGGCCCACAAAGCCAGCAGTGCACATAGGGATCTAGAACATAAAATAATGGTGTAAAATAAATAATAATCAAAATCCGTTAAATACATATTTCATATACTGCCATATTTTTACAGCACTGTAGAAGCAGATTTAAAAACTGTGATCAGAAAGAAGCACCACACTAAAGTCCCCAGGGTAGTTTTTATTATGAGGAACTAACAGGTGCCTATGTCAGAATAATGAAGGAGCAGTTCCGAAATTGCATATATATCAGGTAACTGAAAAAGCAAATTAAGCCCTTAAGAGGCATAATGAAATCATTTTTGTGAAAAAAAATGAACCCAGAACATATTTGAATTTGCAGAAACAGGTCTTTCTGCCAAAGACAATAAAGATAATTGCAGAACATCATACCTTTGACGTGGCCTGTTTTAGTTTTGCCTGTTCTACTAAAAGTTTATAAGATGATCCTTTGTTGCTTTGTATTTTCTCTTTTTCCATCTGTTCCACCAAAGCCTTCTGCTTTGCTTTTAATAAGTTAAGTTGCTAAAAGAAAATGTTAACAGAAGTATATGAAAATATAAGCAATTAGTTGCAAAATAGATATGTACTCTCATATGATGGTCAAGTTAAAGGTTTATTTTTTAAAGTTGATAAAACTTTTAAAAGGCTGCTGGCAGAAGTGAATGACAAAACCAGTTTAAATAGCAGCTTTAAGGTTCCAGAAACTGGCAAACTTTTACAGGCTTTGAATAGCAGCAGATAGCTGGTGTGTGCTCCCCTCAATGGCAAGTGTTCCTGATGAATGGGCAGGGAGATTGTATAATTAGTGCCACAGGTATATTAGTGGCTCCTCAACATTTCTGCTACGTTCCTCCCACCAAAGATTCAGACTCATGTGAGATCCTTTTCTACCCAGGTGGAAGAAATCTGCTATTTCACCTGGCAGAGCATGCACAGGATCTCCTCAGGTCCCTTGTCTGCAATTATTGTATTGTCAATATCTGTCAGACTTGCATAAATTTTGCTTAGGTTCATAGTTTTTGCAGGAAAGCCAGGCACCTGGAATTTCCTCCAATTTATACTTTTCTACCAGTGCACTGTAATTAATGACTTGCTCCCTTGGTTAGGAATCTGTGCATTAAACTTCAGACATCATGAAACTGACAGACATCACAAAATATAAAGAACTGAGATCATAACTTCAAACTCAGAATTACCTGCTTGTGATGAACAAGCTGCTTTCTGATCTTTCTAGAATATAATCTATCTAAACTGCTGTTGCCTTTTGAAGACCTGTTGAGGCTCTGTGTATGGAGATTATTATTAATGAAACTCCACTGATTGCCTAAGAGAAAAGAAAATGACATTTAACTATTGACAAAATATGAACATTATTTTTACTTGTGCAAGCCAATATCCATTACGCTGATAGGTTAGTATGAAATGTTATTATATGTAAAGAGTATGAAGATCCTGTGTATTTGCACAACAACTGCAAGAATAATTAAGAACAATCCATACAAACAATATATTAATCACAAACCCTGAAAGACAAGGGACACTACGGCAAGTTTTCTATGAAGTCACTATGCTAACATTATGCAAACAGTTCAGAGACAAAGCCATGTGAGTCTGAAAAAGGCAGACTAATATGTAAAGGGATCTTGTAGCACCTTTGAGACCAACTGTGAAAGAAGTTCTAGCATAAGCTTTCATAGACTTGGGGACTAAATAGGCCACCCTGTTCAGCGCCAGAGCGGGGCTGCAACAACTACATGCCACACCCCCGATCTGGTCTTTCCGGGGCACAAAAAGCAGCTCTTTTTTGCACCATGGAAAGGGTGCCATAGCTGCCAGTGCCGCACTTTTCAGCACTCCTGTGGCGCTGCATCATCTGGATGCAGTGCCAGAGGAGCGCCGTAATGCCACCCATCATGTGGTGGTGAATGTGACGTCATACGAGCATGGGGGCAGAGTTGGGGTTTGCAGATGCCATGCCCCCACTCCACCTTGATGCCGGCCTTTCTCACTGGTCTGTCGAGTCTGTTGATCTACTTCCTCAGGCTCATTATGCAGTATTTATACATTGTGGGATGTCATGCTAGGGTAGGCAGCTGCAAAAAGAGAACATAACATTTGACCGAGTGGATGAAGAAATAACAATGCAAAGGATACTGACCGCAAAGGTTTATTCTAGACTACTGGCAGTCATCTATCAATGGATTGTATCTCATTGTCTTCCAGGCCAGCGAGAAGTCACATGATTGCAATAAGAAGAATATACTACTTAGCAGTGAAGCTCCTCACCACTGCTTTCCCAGCCAGCACAGAAATGTGAGATTGAAGGTAGAAATACCTGATTCTTTAGGAATGTATGAGACTCCAAGCTAGATTAATGTAATTTCAGACTGAACCATTATGTGACTATTCGGTGGGCATGGCTACCTCCTTCACTGCTGTCTAGAATGAGGCTTTATACTAAGTAGCCAACAGGGACGTAGCCAAGTTGGGGGGGGGGTTCTTGGGGTCCGGACCACCCCTTCCATTAGAAAAATGAATGGTGTGTGCTGCTGCGCCACCGCACCCAAGCCCCTTTATAATGGTGGCACTTAGTCTGGACCCCCCCTTCCTAAAATCCTAGCTACATCCCTGTACCCAATATATTATTCTTAGACTGCCAAAAGGAGCTATTCAACTAATGGGATCTAAGAGAAGCAAGGCAGCTATCAATCATGGAGGGGTCACAGTGAAGGCACTACAGGAATGATCACCTCCCTAAGGACTCAAACACTGCATGTGCTGAGATGTATTTTTCCATGTGTAATGTCCAATGAAGGAAAAAGGAGCTGTCCAAGTGATGGCATTGCATACGCCAGTACACTTAGCTACCAAAGAAGGAAAAAAACATCTTGCCAAAGGGATTGGGAAGGGAAAGAGAAAAACAAGTTCTCTGTGTATCTGTAGTGAACTGTTTTTTAGGTAGATTTTTAACGTGAACACATCTTTTTGCCCTGTTTCTTGACTAGGTGGGATGAGTATTGTTAGAAGGAATAAAAGAGTACGTCTGAGGTGTGTGATGTGGGGATGAAACACCAAAACTCACTGTCTCCATTCATGAAATATAGATGGATGAACACTTTGTTACAGTTTGTTAAGCTTCAAGCTAGCACTCAGAATAACTTGAAGGAATTCCAGTACCTCAATATCTATATTTTCCTACTGGATTCTTTGCACCTGTGAAGGAAAATCTTCCATGTGGTTTCACATACATACTAGGAGTGTTATGGTGACCTGAGCAATCCTCCACTTTTAGATAGATTCCCTAGGGCCTAGGTCTATCAAGGACCTACTGTGGAGGGTTGTCTCTTTATTGATGACTCCCTCAGTGGGCTGGACCAAAAGGGAGAGTGTGCATGGTTCTCTGCTTAGTACATAAGATTCACCTCCTTGTGGAGGGTCTTGGATACTGAGCCATACATCTGTTAAGATGCAATATGGCTACCACATTGTCTATTCAAATCAGAAAGTGATGTCTTTCCACTACAAGCAACAATCTCTGAAAGACCAGGACAATTGATCTGAGATCCAACCTATTTATGAAGTTCAGCTCCCCTATGGGGGAGCACAGGCTGTGGACTGTTGAGTCCTGGCAATATGGTCCCAGCCAGCCTGAGTAGCATTTTTAAGAGATAAGTACCCTGAACAGGTCCTTGAGTGAAGCGACTTATGGGTGTCCAGGAGTTCCCCAAAGTACATCCATCCCTCCATATTTGCAGATTTGATATTTACGGATTTGATTATGCACAGATTTGATTAATAAGTTCTCTCTAAGAATATCCTCCAGTACAACTCTGTGGTCAACTTTAACTAAAAGTTGCACTGAAAGATCCAGAGATTCCTAGAGAGAATACTCTACTAGGCATTTGATGCTCCTCTGGTGTAGCTCTGTGGTCAGTGTCGGTTGGACATTGACCACTGAGTTGCACTGGAAGACCTATAGGCCTGTTACAGACTGCCAAAATAAAGCTGCTTTGGGTCTCTTTGGAGGTATGCTCTTTAAACGATGCATGGGTCCTAAGAGTCCGGAGGTCGCACCGCACCAAAGCCACACTCCATTCCTAAGCACTGGAGTGCAGCTTTGGTGTAGCTTTCGGATTCTTAAGGAGACATGCATCATTTAAACAGCATGCCTCCAAAGAGACCCAAAGCAGCTTTATTTTGGCAGTCTGTAACAGACCATAGATTCCTAGAGAGGTGTCCTCTTAGGTAAAAACATGGTGTTTTTGTTATTTGCAGTTCTTCCATATTCCTGGAGGTCTTGTGCCCCTAACCCTAGTGAATATGGAAGGACAAGTGTAGTTTGTTTCTCACATGGCTTTTTGTGATTTATCAAGAACTCATACTCTGACAAATAGGCCAGCATACTAGACAGCGTACCAGACTGGCTCCTGCAGCTATAGAAAAACACTGTTGAAATATGAATACACTTGAATGCCTTGACGGTGGAAACTAAAATCTTCAAGAATAAATACTCCAGTACTGGCAGTGAGACTGGAGAGATGATCCTTGAACTGATAATAGAAAATTCCAAAAGGATAAATATGCAAATCTGCAGTATAAGGACACAAATAGGGATATGGAAGTAGGCCTCTATAAGATAAATAAAGGCCATAAATGCCCTAGCTGGATGGCCTAATGCAAAAGTTGACACCTTTGGAAGGCTAGGGGGCCACAAAGAGTCACCCTGTTTCTGTAGAAAGATGGAGGTGTTCTTGCCATGTTTTTGACCTTTCTTGGTGCCTCAGAGAGCAACTGCCATCGTCCAGCCTGGAGGGAGTGAGGGTGGCAGGCCCAACACCATCAGGTCTGCCCTCAAGAGAAGGAGCCTCCCTCCATGGCAACTGCCTTCGTATAGCCTGGAGAGTGTGAAGGGGTGGGAAGGGGCTAATTTTGAATATTTATTGTATTCTGTATGTATTTTTATTGCTGTAACCTGCCCGGATTCCTTGTGATTGGGCAGGCTATAAATAAATAATTTATTATTATTATTATTATTATTATTATTATTATTATTATTAATTATTTTATTTTGAGGCAAAAAAAAATTTCAACATTTTTGTAAAAATATGTTTTTACATTGGGGGATCTAGAGGGCCTCCAAGCTTGGTGAAGAGGACCTCCACCCCCTCCCCCGAGGTAATTTAGGTGCATTTTAGAGCATAAATGTGGCCCATGGGCCACACTTTGCCCACTTTTGGGTTTGCAATGCCTCTTTATGGAACCTTCTGTAAACGTTAGTTTACAAACCTGAGCTCACAAATGGCTCTGTGGTTTTTGCTTCTCCTGGGGAAAAAAGGACAAAGAGGACAGAATAAAGCATCTGCCCCGTTCCTGTAGAGAGGCAGTCTCTACTACCACTTTCTTGAGAAGAATTGGAATAATAGAATCATAGAGTTGGAAGAGACCACAAGGGCTATCCAGTTCAACCCCCTGCCATGCAGGAAATCTCAATCAAAGCAACCCCGACAGATGGCCATCCAGCCTCTGTTTAAAGACCTCCAAGGAAAGAGACTCCACTACACTCCAAGGTAGTTTGTTCCACTGTCGAACAGCCCTTACTGTCAGGAAGTTCTTCCTAATGTTGAGGTGGAATCTCTTTTCCTGTAGCTTGCCTCAACTGTATGGTATTGTACTGTATTGATAGTGATGTATTTTTAAGCTATGTATTTGATATGTTTTATTGTTGTAATTTGTAGACTGTTATAATAAAAATAGTAGTAGTAGTAGTAGTAGTAGTAATAATAATAATAATAATAATAATAATAAATTATTATTATTTTTATTATTATTAACTACTCCGGGTTCTAGTTTCTGGAGCAGCAGAAAACAAGCTAGCTCCCTCCTCAATGTGACATCCCTTCAAATATCCCCAGCTTCCTGAGTCATTCCTCATAGGGCAGAGGTAGGCAGCCTTTTTGAGCCGGGGGCCAGGTTGCTGTCCGTCAGACAACTGGGGGCCCGAAGCCAAAAAATAAATAATTAAATAATATAGGACATTTTTCAAATGTAGGACACATTTTTTAAAAAATGGAGGACATGCAAATTTTTTTGATGCTTTTTAAAAAATGTTAATATAAATGCATGTTTGTTAGGCATGATCAAAATGGAGGGCATTTGGACCTCAGAAGCTGGCTGATATCAATATCACCACCACCACCACCATCATCATCACCACCACCACTATCATTGCCAAAGCAGACCTTTTAGCATTAAAAACACTGAAAATACACAGAAATGCACTTTGGAAAGTCACACTCACCAAATGGAATGGAAAGGAAATCCTTCTCCTCCTCCTCCTCCTGCTCCTTCCTTCCTCCCTCCTCCTTCTTCCTCCTTCCTTCCTCCTCCTCCTCCTCCCTCCCTCCTCCTCCTCTTCTTCCTCTTCTTCCCCCTCCTCCTTCCTTCCTCCTCCTCCTCCTCCCTCCTCCTCCTCTTCCCCTGCCCCCTTCCCTTCCTCTCCGCCGCTGTCAGGCAGCCGTGGGAAGAGAGGGAAAGGGCAGGGGGACCCCCTCCCCTTTCCCTTCCTCTCTGCGGCTGTCAGGGCCGGTGAGAAGGAAGCGGCCTCGCCGAGGACAGGCTCCCTTCTCCCTGGCCTGGCCCCCTCCTTCAGCCACGGAGGCGGCCAGGCCGGGGAGAAGGCAGTGGCCTCAGCGAGGGCAGGCTCCCTTCTCCCCGGCCTGGCCCCCTCCGTCAGTGACGGAAGCGGCCAGGCCGGGGAGAAGGCAGCGGCCTCGCATGGGCCATGGGGGGAGCCCAGGGAAGCGGCAGGCCGCTTCCGCGGGCCCCTTCTTGGCCCGTGCAGTCCCAGGCCTCCCTCTGGAGGGAGAGGCCTGGGGCCGCACAGGCCGAAATGGAGCCCGCGTTAGTGGCATGCCGCCTCCGTGGGCTCCACCCAGGGCCCACTGCTCTTAAAGGGCCAGGGGCAGCTTGGAAGCCAAGAGGCCTCCAGGCTGACCCTGGCCCTTTAAGAGCAGCGGGGGCGAGGAGGATGAGGCTTGCCCTCGTCCTGCTTGCCCCCGGCACCACGGAAAAAAGGCCAGGGGCAGCCTGGAGGCCTCTAGGCCTCCAAGCTGCCCTTGGCCCTTTAAGGGCGGCAGCAAGGAGGAGGATGAAGCCAGGCTTCGTCCTCCTCCTCGCTGCCGCTCATAAAGGGCCAAGGGGAGCTTGGAGGCCCAGAGGAGGAGGAGGAGGCCACGGCGGTGGCAGCAGGACAGGGCTGGGGCCGGTCCTGCCGCCTCCGCGGGCCGCATATGGCCTGCAGGCCGGGGGTTGCTGACCCCTGTCATAGGGCATGGTTTCTAGACCCTTCACCATTTTAGTCGCCCTCCTTTGGACATGCTCCAGTTTCTCAACATCCTTTTTGAATTGTAATGCCCAGAACTGGACACAATATTCCAGGTGGGGCCTGACTACTTCCCTTGATCTAGACACAATATTTCTATTGATGCACCTAAAATCGCATTGGCCTTGTAGCTGCCGCATTGCAGTGTTGACTCATGTTCAACTTGTGGTCTACTTGGACTCCTAGATCCCTTTCACACCTAGTTTCATTCAGCCAGATGTCCCCCATCCTATATCTGTGCATTTCATTTGTCTGCCCTAAGTGTAGTACCTTACATTTCTCCATGTTGAATTTCATTTTGTTAGCTTTGGCCCAGCTTTCTAGTCTAGTCAGGTCATTTTGAATTTTGATCCTGTCCTCTGGGGTATTAGCTACTCCTTCTAGTTTGGTGCCATCTGCAAATTTGATAAGTATGCCCCCAATTCTATCATCCAAGTCATTGATAAAGATGTTGAACAGTACTGGCCCCAGGACAGAGCCCTGTGGGACCCCACTGGTCACTTCTCTCCAGGATGAAAGGGTGCCATTGTTGAGCACCCTTTGGGTTCGTTCGGTCAACCAGTTACAAATCCACTTTACAGTTACCTTGTCTAGCCCACATTTTACAAGCTTGTTTGCAAAAATGTCATGGGGAACTTTGTCAAAGGCCTTACTGAAATCAAGATATACTATATCCACAGCATTCCCTTCATCTACCAAGCTGGTAATTTTATCAAAGAAAGAGAAAGAGACTGATGCAGTGACCAGGGATGGCATCTCTCCTCTAAATGCCTGCTTGGAGTCGGTAATGGGCTGGATGAGGGAAAACAGACTCAGTTTGAATCCAGAGAAAACGGAAGTGCTCGTGATAGGTTCCCCGGGCCCGGGGATGGAAATTTGTCCACCTGTCCTAAATGGGGTCACGCTTCCCCTAAAAGACTCTGTTCGCAGTCTGGGGGTGCTTCTGGATTCGTCGCTCCACCTTACATCTCAGGTGGATGCAACAGTCAGGAGCACCTGTTATCAACTTCGGCTGATACGCCAGCTGCGACCCTACCTGGGCCCAGGGGGACCTTGAAATGGTGGTACATGCTCTGGTGACCTCTCGGTTGGATTTCTGTAATGCGCTCTACGTGGGGCAACCCTTGTACCATACCCGGAAGCTTCAATTAGTACAGAATATGGCAGCTAGGTTGGTCACTGGATGCTCCAGGACCAGCCATATAACACCTATCCTGCAAGATCTACATTGGCTGCCTATTCGCTTCCAGGTGCAATACAAGGTGTTGGTTATAACCTATAAAGCCCTAAATGGCTTGGGCCCAGGGTACTTGGAGGACCGCCTCTCCCCATATAATCTGCCCTGCACTCTCAGATCGGCCGGGAAGCATTTGTTAAGGGTTCCTAAGTCAAAATACACCTTGACTGCACAAAGGGCGTTTTCCATCTCAGCCCCGCAGCTCTGGAACTCTCTTCCCGACGAGCTCCGCTCCGTCACTTCTCTTGATCTCTATAGGAAGGAATTAAAGACCTTTCTCTTCCGACAAGCTTTCCTCCATGTGTCCTGACTTCATGCTGTTCTCCCCTGTTGTACAATGGTTTTATTCAGCTAGTCTGTTTTTTCTGGTTTTTTATGCTGTTGTATTTTATAGTGTTTTAAACGTAATGAGCTGTTTTTATGATGTTTATATTGTATGTTTTGTATTCTGTTTTTGTATTTCTTTTGCCTTGTTGTAACCCGCTTTGATCTACCCTGGAAAAGTGGGCTATAAATAAAAATTATTATTATTATTATTATTATTATTATTATTATTATTATTTAAATGTAATAACCAAGGCTTTGTACTTTGTTCGAAAACTAACAGGCAGATTTTAATATCAATGTGGTATGCTCACTCCTAGATGTACAAGTGATCAATCTATCTGCCGTGTTTTGAACTAATTGAGGTTTCCGAACTTGGTACAAAGGTAGCCCAATGCAGAGCACATTGCAAAGGTCCAGCACATGCACTACCATCTTTAGGTCTTCCATTTCTAGGAAAGGGTGCAGTTGGCTATCAGCAGAAGCTAATAATTAGCACTCTTAACTGTTACATCTATCTCGGCTTACATTTGAAAGACAGATCCAGGAGCACTCCCAAAGTGCAAATAGACTTTTAGGAGAAGTGTAACCCCACCTAGAACTGGTTGATACACTTCCAACCCTAGATTAGAATCCTTAATATTAAGCACCTGTCTTATTTGGATTCAGTTTCAATTTGTTTGCCTTCATTCAGCCCATTATCTCCTCCAGGCCCTCATTCAGATGAGACACACTTCTCAGCTGAGACTGTTTTAGAAGGTATAGCAAAATATATGTGTGTGTCACCAGCATGCTGATAGCACCTCCCCTCATGCCTCTGGATGAACTTTCCCAGCAGTTTCATGTAAATATTAAAAAGCATTGGGGATAGAGTAGTACCTTGTGGTATGCCATATAACTCCTTTTTTTTGAAGAACAACTATCCCCAGCACCACCATCTGGAACCTGCCTGAGAGCTAAGACCAGAACCACTGCAACACAGTGCCTTCCATTCCCAAAACTCCCAACAGGCGTTCCAGAAGGATACCATGGCTGACGGTATCTAACACTGTTGAGAGGTCTAAAAGCACCAACAGCAACATACTTTTCCCCTTAGTGTTAAGATGAAGATCTGCCACTGAAGAGACTACAGTTGTTTCAACTCCATATCCGTCTCTGAAGCAGGTTTGAAATGGGTCAAGGAAGTGCGTGTCATCCAAAACTGCCTGAAGTTGGAAGGCAACTGCCCTTTCAATCACCTTACCCAAAAAAGGAAGATTAGACACTGATCTATAACTATTACAGTCCAGCGGATCCAGGAAATGCTTTATCATAAGTGATTTAACCACATCCTCTTTTAGACCAGATGGAAAGTTCTCCCTGAGAGATCCATTAATATGTTGTATTTGAAATTGAATTTCATCTCCTCCTTGAACAACCAGCCAAGAGGGACAGAAATTGAGGGGGGGAAAATCTCTTCCTTATGTACTCCAGCAGCCTGTCCACAACAGCAATATTCACCAGCTGAAACTGATCCAGTGTAATCTCACTCAGAGTCACTGCATGCCCCCTTATTGACTTCTGCTTCAATGATGGAATACAACTAAGCTCTTATATGAGATTTTATCCATGAAATTGTCATTGAAAGCACCACAGTGAGCTACTGGAGGTTCTAAGATTGAACTCAGGGGGGAAGGCACTTTAGTTAAACCTTTCACCACCCTGAATAGCTCAACTGTAATTGAATTCACAGACGTAATACATGCTTTCTTCACTGCATATATTGCCACCCTATAGGAATAAAGATGTTTCTTATACTGTATCATGGTTTGTCACGTGAAGGTTGAATTTTACATCATCTGTACTCTAGCCATTGTCCATTGTTTCAAAGTATGAAGAGAATCTGGAATAGCATCTGTAATGTATATGAAAGACTTGCATAGTAAGTCAGAGTCTAGAAATGTATCACTGTCTGGGTCTTCTGTCAATACTATGGAAGCATGGGTAATGCTAGATGCTGGAGGAAGCTCTTGCTGAAAGGGTTGCCATCTTTTGTCTCTGTCCTTATTTCACTGGCGTTCTGCAGTAGTGTATCACTAAAGCACTGGTTGGGAGGACTATGATGTGGGCATTCACTAGTGGTACTTGCAGTTTAACCATAAGCTGAGGTAAAAAAGAATTAAGTTTCTGGGCAAATTTTCCCCAAAGAGGAAAGGAAACTTCCTGGAGTATTTTTTTTTTTTGAATGCTTAGGGAAAAGGAATTTTTGTCTTAATGCCTGTTCCAGAGTCAGAGAGGGCCTGCTGAGCCTGATAAATCAATGAATCTACCATTAGAAGAATCTTCTGTAATGGCTGCATCTAAATGATCAATGTTCTCCCCTATTCATTCTTCAAGGAGAAAAGGAGAAGGAGAAATTGAGCCAACCTCTTCCAAACCTGCTTTAGAAGTAATCTGTGATACCATGGGTTAAACGCTCCTTCCTACAACTGGGCTTCTATGACAAAAATCATACTGGAAGTTTTGACTCTTTATGCTGTAATTCTAAGAAGGAGCTCCCTGAGTGGAGACTAGCGAGAGGGAGTGAAGATGGGAAGACGCATGTTGGACATAGAACTGAGAGGACCACTGGATTCCAGTTTTATTATGGCCCTTAATTTTGTTAGAACAAAAAAATCCCCATTAAGGAGTGATAGGGAATAAAGGAGGAATGAGTACATTGTAACCACTAGGTGAGAAGAGGAAGGGAAACCAAAACCAGCATAAAAAGTAAAATAGGATAGCTGCTAAAATAAAATAGACACTAGGCCATGACAATCTGGGATCTTCAGGAATTCTCAATTTCCACATTGTATGTGTGTAAAAGGTGACATAAGGCAATCAGTCTGATAGGGCATGGGAATGAGAAGTTACCAATTTGTTCCTGATTCTTTCCAGTGCCTAGCAAATATCTAAGATAAGGAGCTAGTATAGGAATGGAAGACCATGAAATGATTGGTTATGGTTGGAGGTGCTAGAACAATTCAACGCAGTAGTGGGGAACTGTTGTCTGTAAAATCTGCTTCAATCCTCAAGACTGCTGGGGGTGATGGAGGGGGGACACGAAACCTGGATTTATAAGGACTTCAGACTGGGCATTTGGCCTGGAGATTCTTGGGCCAAATAGTCCTTGGAGTGTGTGAAAGGCTTAAGATGGAGCCTTACAGGCTGAGACCATAATTGGACTGGAGGTGAAGAAACAATGGAACCGAGAAGAGGAAAGGGCATTCTGAACTGTTGTTGTCAACTGTCGTCAAGTCCAACTTATGGAGATCTGGTGAATGAGAGACCTCCAGATCATCCTGTCATTAATTTCCCTGCGCAGATCTTACAGACTCAGAGCTGTAACTTCTTGATCGCATCTATCCATCTGGAATGTGGCCTCTATCTTTTCCTACTGCCTTCTACTTTGCTAAGCATTATTGCCTTTGTGAAGTCGAAGGCTTTCATGGCCGGCATCCATAGCTTTTTGTGGGTTTTTCCGGCTATATGGTCATGTTCTAGAAGAGTTTCTTCCTGACGTTTCACCAGCATCTGTGGCTGGCATCTTCAGAGAATGCTTGTCTGGAGAAAACTCTGTGTGTGTGTGTGTGTGTGTGAGAGAGAGAGAGAGAGAGAGAGAGAGAGAAAGAGAGAGAGAGCCTGGGAATGCAGGAGTGATTTGCATGTGTATTGTTCTGTGCACACAGGAAATATTTCCATAGTTCATAATGAAGCCCATCTCACTGGCTGATGCTAATCACAATAAAAAGGCATTACTTCCAGAGGTAACAAGCAATCTGCTTGTGCAGCCTAGGAAGGAGTAGATCATGACTGAGCTTTATGCAGATACACACATCCTACTTGTTCCTGCTTTACTCCTGCCAGGTAGGATAACGATTAAATTAACTAGAAGCCTACCAGAACTACACTACCATGGATGGCAAGCCCCGTTGACCCAAATGGCAGTGCGGGGCAGAAAGCTGCATGCATGTCGCACCACTAATTAATTAGATACAATGTGGCTTGAAGTCCTGTGTTTTTTTGCAACCGGGGGAGGGGGAACGGATCCTCCATGGATACTAGGGTCCGACTGTATAAGCTCATTGTGTCAGCTAAACCCAGGGCCATGACTTGTTGTTTATCATGCAAACTCAAATCACAAACCAATATTTTATAAATCATAGACTATTATGGAAAGACTAGCCCTATTTCTGTCTTCAGCTTCTGGTTATTTGCGGGAAGAGCAAAATGGGAATGAATAGATTTCATACATTAGTAAACAGTGTGATCATTATAAACCAAGATAGCCATTAGTATTAAATATTGTATACTATACCAGTCAAGAATCTTTCCCTCTCTTTTCCATTCAAAGGCTTCTTAGCTGTAGCTGCTTCATCTTCCACAGTTGCAACATAGTCTAAAAGCCTGGAAACCAGCATTACAACCCAGCTAATCATAGGAATGTCCAGAACACCTTAAAAATAATTTGATTAAGGAATTCAGTTTTAGGTGAAAGTAAGAAATGTTTGAAAGGTTTGAACACATGAACACATATATGTGTGTGTATGAAATATCTATTTCATAATGAGAAAGTCCTCTTCAGGAATTGCATTTTCTTCTTCAAAGCAAATACAAGGTCAGAAGCCTAAAGGCACCAGATTCCATTTGAACTAGTTATCCCTGGTTTGTACAGTGGTGCCTCGGGATACGAAATGATCGGGTTACGAAATTTCCGGGATACGAAAAAGTTGGATTGGCAAAAACTGTTTCGGGTTACGAAATATTTTTCGGGTTACGAAATTCATTTCGGCGCGAAATTCAAATGCTGCAAAGTGCAGCTATAGGCTTTCCAGTGCTAACGGAAAAGTGTTTCGGGTTACGAAATTTTCGGGTTACGAAAGGAATGGCGGAACGAATTAATTTCGTAACCCGAGGCACCACTGTACTTGGATGGGAAACCATCAACAAATACCAGACACTATAGCTTATATTTCCACCTCTGAGCGTTGCTCGCCTAAGAAAACTCTATGAAATTCAGTTTCATCTTAACTCAACAGACAACATGAAGACACATACACATAAAGAGAGGCAGAGATGTATGAAAGCATAATAAAAGGTGAAGCAGTGCTGGTATATTTAATTTTATTTAAAATATTTTTAAAGCTGGCTCTTAAGAACAGAAACCATCAGTGCATCTTGTGAGATTGGCATTCAGTGTTTTATGAATAATCAGGAGCTTTTCAGGCACTATTTCAATTGCAGCCTCCTACATTTCTTCACCAAAGGTCACCCCAAAATTCAAGAAAACAGCTTTCAATAATAAGGCAAAGAAGAAGAAAAACCTGGACAACTCCTCTCCCTAAGGATGCATAGTGAAGAGCTCTGTGCAAACACACAACATTCTGAATTCAAGGCACAGTTTTATTGACTCATGACCAGCTAAACTACTACAATTACAAATCAGAAATGCACCATTTAGCTTTGAACTTCTAACAAAGGAGTTGACAGGTGTGGCTCACAAGCCACTGGAAGCCCTACAGCGCATTCCTGTGGCTCCAAGATACCTGTAGTAATCCCCCCTTTTCTCTTCTGTTTTTAAAAAATAAAATTGGGGCACAGAAATTATCAATGTCTCAGAGCCCCCACAGATGTGTAGTTGGGCTTTCTGAGTCATTTTCATGGGCTCTAGGCCTGTTTTCTGCCTGCTGGGGCCATTTTACAAAATATAAAGCAATAATCTAGTCTTTGCCAATTATAAAAAGGCCCATCTATCAAGTAACAATAGTCTTAAATGGACAATTATGCCTATGTTTCCATGGGAGAGGGAACTATGGATCATTCTATGGCAACCTTTTCCCCAGAAAAAAATAGGGAACAGTGATGGCGGGTGGCGTGGGTGTGAGTGGGTGCAAAAGCCTTCCAAAGTTCTAAGGATTGAAGAGGCAACCTTCTCTTGGCACTTGGATTTAATCTATCCATGTTCTCTCACATACTGCTACCAAGTTACCTTAAAGTATTTGGAACACTGAATGATTTTAACTGAAACTTGCAAAATTGGCTATTACTATCTATGTTTGTTTGAATAAGGTTGCTGATCATAATATAACTTTAACTGCTACTGTATAGATAAAACAACAGTTACCATTTAATATACCGTATATTCCGGCATATAAGACGACTGGGCGTATAAGACGACCCCCAACTTTACAACTTAAAATAGAGTGTTTGGGATATACTCACCGTATAAGACCACCCCTCTCTTCCACGATAAGTCAGAAAGGAGCTGAAGGCACACAATAACAGTAGCAGCAGCGGCAGAGGAGAAAGAGGGGGAGGAGAAAAAAGGAGAAGGAGAAAGAAGAAAAGGAGGGGAAGAGGAGGGAGACTCCACTACACTCTGAGGAAGGAGTCTGTTCCACGTTTGAAATAACAGCATACACAACATTATTTCACCCGCCTCGACAACTCCTCCCGCCCTTCCTCTTGGTGCATCTACACTTTAGAATTAATGCAGTTTGACACCATTTTAAGAGCTGCTGCTCCATCCTATTGGAATCCTAGAATCTGTAGTTTTATAAGGTCTTTTGCCTTCTCTGCCCAAAGAATGCATGGAGGGGCACTGATCCAAACTACAAATCCCAGGGATTCTGTATGGATGGAGCCGTGGCAGTTCAAGTGGCTCCTATTGGAATCAAAGCCCAGGAAGCTTTGTGCCTAATAGAAACGTGTTAGGCTGCAACTGCACTGCAGAAATAATCCAGTTTGACACCCCTTTAACAGCCCTGGCTCAGTGCCAGGGAATCCTGGGAATTCTAGTTTTGTGAGACATTTAACTTTCTCTCCCAGAAAACTCTGGTGTGACAACAAATTAGTTCCCAGGATTTCATAGCACTGGGCCATGGCAGTTAAAACGGTATGAAACTGGATTGTCTCTGGAGTGAAGATGCAGCCTTAGTTGGATCCAAGACACACTTCAGAAATAACTGCCCTGGCTCAGTGCTACGGAACCCTGGGAAGTGTAGTTTTGTGAGACATTGAGCGTTCTCAGAAAGAGCTCTGGTGCCACAACAAACTACAATTCCCAGGATTCCCTAGCACTGAGCCAGGAGAGTTAAAGTGGTCACAAACTGGATTATTTCTGCAGTGTGTTTTGGACCTTGGTTATTAAAAATGCTCAAGGTCCAATCCATACTGCAGAAATAATCCAGTTTGAGACTGCTTTAACTGCCCTGGCTCAGTGCTAGGGAACCCTGGGAATTGTAGTTTTGTGAGAGCTCTGGTGCCACAATGAACTACAATTCCCATGCATCTGAGGAAGTACGCTTAAGTCTAGGAAAGCTCATGCTGCCAACTTTTCTTTCAGTGAGACTCAAAGGTGCTACAAGATCTATCTCTCTATCATCATCATCACCATTATTGTTATCATTATTAAATCCAAATGCACCTGCAGAAGTGGACTTAAAATGGCAACACTGATTATGCTGTAGACTCATTCTCTGGGGCTGGGATCTGGAAGTGTGGAGGCAATTCCCTTGAAAAACCAGGGAATCCTGGGAATTGTAGTTTGTGAGGGCGGGGGGGGGGGCAACCACTGTCCTCTCTCTGATTGGCTGTTAGTGTGACTCTATCCAAACAGGATTGGTTGCTCTGTAGCCTGGCTCTCAGAGGGACTCAGGGGCTAAGAGAGAGAGAGAGAGAGAGACCCTTTTCTGAGGGTGGGGTGGCGACCACTCTCCAGCCCTCTCTCTGATTGGCTGAAAACTGTGAGTGTGTGACTCCAAAGGATTGGTTGCTCTGTAGCCAGCCTGGCTCTCAGGCTGGAGGGAAGGTAGAGACAGACCTTCTGCCTTCCGAGGACAGGAAGGGAAAGGAGGGAGCAAGGAAGGAAGGAAGAGAAGAAAAGGAAGGAAAAGGGAAGGAGGGAGGGAGGGAGGAGGGGAAAAGGGAGGGAGGGAGGGAAGGCAAAGGAGGGAAGGAACGGAGGAGGATGCTCCTTTGCCTTTGAGAGAAGCCTTCCCTGCCGAGGGCTCTCTTTAGGACCCAGGGGCTTTCCGGAGTACAAGACTACCCCCGACTTTGGGGAACATTTTTCTGGGCTAAAAAGTCGTCTTATAGGCCGGAAAATATGGTAGTTATCATTTTATATTGTTTTCTACTTTTAATTATGAGCCATCTTAAGTGGACATTTGGCTCTAAAACAGTTTAAAAATACCTACATAAGTTATCAGGGCAAATAAATTACTCAGTGGATGAAATCAAGTTATGTATGTGCCTTCAAGTCACCTTCTGATTTATGGCAACCCCATGAACTTCATAGGGTTTTCTTAGACAAAGAATACCCAAGAGGTGATTTGCCAATTGAGCCAATGAGTTCTTCAACACCAAGGCACAGGTAACTTTCCAAGCCACTCTTTCTACACTGCCTGGGCTCTGAGGATCTCTCTGAGCCTGGCACTGAGGAAACTGCCAGTGTACACAGAACTGTAGGAGGCTACAGCATAACTATGCCAGCAAAGCTTTTCAATCTACCAGGTTTAAATAAGATGCTAGTCTTAATACCATGCTTAGTTGTGACATCAATTTTATGCTTTAGAAATCAACATTACCTTCTGTGCATCTATGGGCAGGTAGCTGAGGCTGAAGTGGAGATAACAAGTTATCCAATAAATTCAGCAAACTTTCCAGTACACCAGTGTTGCTGAGTGATCTTTGGCCAATGCAAGAAAGCAACATGAAGACTCTAAATATAAAGAATTTTTTTCCAAAAACTGTTAGTTGTGCTTAAATCATAATTAAGGCAGCAATACCTCAACTAAGATTCTACATCACTGAATTGTAAACTAAAACACTTAATTCAAGGATTCAACTTTTCCTTCCTGTTCCACAAAAATTAAAAAGTAAATATTGCTATGCTATGTACCACAAATTGGGCAGAACCTTTAATGCCAGTAACAATTTGTAAACATTCTCAGCCAAAACAATCAATATACAGATCCACATTCTAAAGTAAAAATGCTTACAACAGTTGGGAATTAATCCTGATGAATCCAGAAATTTAACCCTGATGATAACAACTAAAACCTTCTCTTGACCCCTCCTCTCTGTCTAGCTATTGTCCGATTTCTCTTCTTCCCTTTCTTTCTAAAGTTTTGGAACGGGTTGTTTATTCTCACAGTCTTCAGTTTCTTGAAGCCAACTCCATTCTTGATCCCTTTCAGTCTGGTTTCCACCCAAGGCATTCTACAGAGACAGCTCTCACTAAGATCTCGAATGACCTTTTACAGGCCAAGGCTAATGGCCTTTACTCTGTTCTCATCCTTCTTGATCTGTCTGCAGCCTTTGACACTGTTGATCACTGCCTTCTAGTTGATATACTTTCTGACCTTGGGTTCTCAGACTCTGTTCTCGACTGGTTTAGATCTTATTTGTCAGGCCAATCTTTTGCAGTGGTCACAGGTGGTCAGACTTCGTCCTCTGTTCCCTTATCTGTTGGAGTTTACCAGGGCTCTGTTCTGGGTCCCCTTCTGTTTTCTCTCTACACACTGTCCTTAGGTAAACTCATTAGCTCTTTTGGTTTTTCCTACCATCTGTATGCCGATGACACCCAGCTCTGTATCTTTCCACCCCTGACCTTTCCCCAAGACTTGAACAGCAAGTTTCGTCTTGTCTCACGGCTGTCTTGCAGTGTATGTGCCATCGGCGTTTGAAGCTCAACATGTCCAAGACAGAGCTTCTTGTCTTTCCTCCTAAGTCCACCCTTCAACACTCCTTTTCTGTCTCTGTGGACAACATTTCTATTCAACCAATCCAGCAAGCCCGCAGTCTTGGTTTTATCTTTGATTCTTCTCTGTCATGTATCCCCCAGATCCAGACCACAGCCAAGGCTTGTAGATTCTTCTTATACAATATTGCCAAAATCCGACCAGATCTCTCCGCTTCTACTGCCAAGATCCTGGTCCATGTCCTAGTGGTCTCACGACTTGATTACTGTAATGTCCTCCTGACTGGGCTTCCTCTTTCTCACCTCCGTTCTTTAATCTCTGTCCAGCATTCAGCTGCACGCATTATCACATCTGCCCACCGCTCTGCCCACATCTCTCCTTTGTTGGCATCCCTTCACTGGCTCCCTCTCCCTTTCCGTATTCAGTATAAGCTCCTGCTGTCGATGTTTAAAGCCCTCCATGGGCTGGCCCCTCCTTACTTATCAGACCTTCTTTCTCCTCACCTTCCCACTCGGGCCCCCCCGTTCTGGTAGTCAAGGTCTGCTGTCCCAGCCCAGGATTTCCTCTGCCCCATCTCAGATTCACCCCTTTTCACTCACTGCCCCTCACTCCTGGAACCTTCTTCCCCCACGAGCAAGAGCCATCACTTCTTTAACCAGCTTCAAAACGGAGCTGAAGACCATCCTGTTCAGAGAAGCGTTCCCAGGCATTGCATAACTGTCACTTGCTATTTGATGTTCTTTTGCTGCCTGTTTTATTGAATCATTTCCTGTATTGTTATGTATTTTAGATGTATTATCCTACTAGAGAGGCAGGCTAACTCCAACAGGCCTCCCTGGAAGAAGTTTACCCATCCATTAAGAAGCCAAGCCCTCCCTCCAGTCCATCTGCCTTGGTCCAGGCCTTGGAGGTAGAGAAGAACTGCTGGCCCTCATCCCCTTCCCCTCCACCACTCCCTTCTCCTTTTGTGTCATGTCTTTTTAGATTGTAAGCCTGAGGGCAGGGAATTGTCTAATTAAAAGATTTTATGTACAGCCTGTGTAAATTTACAGCGCTTTATAAATAAAGGTTAATAATAATAATAATAACAATAACTAGAGCTGAAAAATATTCTAGAATCCTACAAGTCTCTAGCTTATTTCTCTTCATTTACAGTAAGAATTGTTGCATCTTTCTAAATGCAGATTAATTAAAACAGAGAAAAGGATGCCTCTTAACAGTACCTGTCCTGTGGAAAAATTAGAAGTTGCTCTGAATTATACAGTTCTTGCAGAACATTTGAAAGAAACTGTCCCCACCATCGTTCTCCACCACACAGCTGAACAAGAAGAAGGCCTGTGTGCAAACGTATTTTAGGAGTTCCACTGATACACAAGTGTTTGAATAGTTCTTCACAAGCTTGAGCATGAAATGTACTTTGTAGGACTACAGGAACAGAGTGCCCTTGGAAGAAATAAGAATAAACTAAATTAAGCTGAAATGCGGTGATTGTATATCCATTATTTACAGTCATGCTTGGATAGGTAGAGAAGCAATGCATGTGTGGATTATAGTACAGGTGGCAATGATGTGGTATTAATTGAATTTATATCCCACCCTTTTCCCAACCTGGAATTCAAAGGAAATTACAAATAAAAGAAGTTGTGTCCTCTCTAGTCAGTTCCAGAAGTAGGAATCATGTGAGTTTCTGTCATATTGACTGCTGACTCTTGTCTCCCTCTCCCAATGGTACAGTATTTCGTAGCCTTGCCAAAACTAATTTACTGAAACGGACAGAAACTGCTTCATAAGAATTGACAGTAAAATATGAGTAAAAGTTACAGGAAGAGCATGCAGAGAAATGTAAGATTCTCAGCTTTTGAGCAGAACTGATATAGCTTTGGTTTTTGCAAAGGCAAACATGTCAGCTGTGAATGGATTCAGAGGTGACTGTAGGCCAGAAAAAATTCCTCTCTGAGACTTCATTCTCCTAGGGTACTAAATTCTGACTCAAGTAATCAGTCTGAATATACAGAGAATCTTTCAGATATGTTGCTCAGGTGTATTAAAATGAGTTCACTGACACCTTCAGAATCCTGGAAGCATTGATTACCTAGAAATCTTGATCCATTATGCTCCCTCATGTATGTTTGGACTACTATGTAGTCTGTTCAAATTTGCCCATGTCTTTCTTTCACAAGGTCTGTAAATGGCTGAAGTACAAAGCATTCTAGTCTTCATGCTGTGCTGATGTTCTTGGATAAATAATTCATTCTTCACTCTTGCTCCTTTGCAATAAGCTTCCTAATCAGATAGACTCACACCTGTCACCACTACTTTATTGTGCTCTCTAAAAGGATTTTTTTTCTTTTTAAGGCAAATTCTCCTTCTAAAACTAACCAAGGGACCTCTTTAAGTCCATTGTCAATTTCAACTAAACGCGATGCTGGGTGAGAATCACCCTTTGATGAGATTTCATGAACAGTCACATTCCCAAATGTGGTACTAGTTAAATTGGGGACACTAGCAACCCTAAGATGTGAGCTAGATACATTAAATCTACAGATTTAAATATTACTAATAATTCTTATTTTCTTTCTATCTTTTAACAACAATAATAAAAATTGTTTCCCAATTGTCTATGTCTGTTCCTAAATGACTCTTTTAAAAATTTAGTAGCAATCCATGATTCTGTAGACATGGAATGGTTTTCTTAGGTTCCCTTTCTGCCTTACATTTGATCCTGGCCTCCACAATTATGTTATTGAAATATTGGAAAATCTGAATCCCTTATTGCCTGAGATGTTCTGTTAGCAGAACCAATGCCTTTGGGACCTCATGTAAGACAGAAAGGGAACACCTTGAACTGATAATGCTTCTCTGGGTCTTTGAAATGCCTTTGGCAGTCTAGTAACTATATGGATATATGCATCGATCACATTTATTGATGCTAGACAATCATCCTGTTTCAGGTGGTCCTGAATGTCTTGATAGCCTGCAAAATTTCTATCTTGAAATGCTGATATTTTATAAAACTGTTTAGAAATTTGGGATCTAAAACCAGAATTCATTCTGTTTTGTTGATTGTAAATTAATATTTTTTTGTAAATTCATTAAATTTTAAATTGGTGGTTACTTAATATATCATGTACTGTATATACTCATGTATAAGTCTAGAAATTTAGGTCAAAAATGACCCCCAAAAACGTAATCAAGTTATCCATGGGTCAATGTAAGTACTTTATCTTAACTCTTATTTAAAAGAAGGAACCATCCCCTGGTGAAAAGCAATAGTATAATCTGTCCCAGAAGCACTGACACCCTCTACTCTCTCATCCATCTAGCCTTAAGAGTAAGCATAATGAGTTATGTCTGCTGGAATTGTCTAAGTTCTTTGACACTGTTTTGCTTTGCTTCATCCTTTTGATCCTTAGCTATATGCCCCTACATTTTACCCTCGACTTATCCCATGGGTCATAGCAAACTCCATAATTTTGGCCCCAAAACTTGCCCTCAACTTATACATGAGGTCAACTTATAGTCGAGTATATACGGTATATCTGAATAAGATAAAATTGGTACACTATGTAAAGGAGTCCCACTCTTCTTATTAACAAAATTTTGAATCAACTCTTGAACTCAGACTCTTGGCACTCTATTAATCTTGCAGATATAAATAGTGAAGTTTGTAGTTGCTGAAACAGTGGCATAAGCTGCTGTATCTGAAGAGACCTGACATTTTTCTGGAGAAAAGCCTCAGAATTTTACTATACATCATTATGCTGTGTGAGCCTTGCAGGGGAATTTCATCATTCTATTCCCCCAGTGGAATCTGAAGCCAAACACTACAGGAGTAACAGCTTGTTTTCAGTTCACAGCTAGTCTTGTAATAATGGTTGCTGGAGTGCTGCCCATTTTCATTGGAACATCTTCAACATGGCAGTCAGTAAAAATAGAGCAGTTTTTAACTGTTAAACTATGTGGAGATACAACTAAACCTAAATCGGTTAACTCCCCCCCCTTTTTTTAATCTATATTTTTTCTTGTCCTATAATCTTACTTCCTACCCCTTCCACCTTCCTCTTTTTGTTGTTTCCCCCTCTGATTCCAAACATCTCTCTAACACTGCTGCAGATTTATCCTTCTTTGAAGCAGACTTTGCTTCTGTTGCTGTTGTGGAGACTCTTCTTTTACTGTCACTTGTGGACATGAATATATTTCTTTGTGCCACTTCAGCAACTTGTGTAAAGGCTTGCAGTTTGGCAATCAACTGAGCTCTTCGCAGTAATATACTAGGCTTGCTGAGTGATCATCGAGTTTTTCATTGAGGTGGCTCTTTGTAAGTTCTCTGCTAGAATGAGGACAACTGTGAGAATTTTCTCATACTTCAATCTCCAATACTTTCTCTTTTTACAGGTCTTCAAATGTTCTGAAGTCTCTGATGATTCATTAATACAGAAAAGAATAGAGAGGAGGATTTCCCCCCCCCAAAAAAAGAAACTAAAGTGAGTTGGTTACCACAGGGAACACTAAATCAACAAAAATCTCATAAAAGATAGATAATAGACAGTTATAGTAACAGATGTGAAAGACCCTGAAAACTCTTTAATGGGCATAATGGGACAGAAAAAAGTGATCAGGGGAAGATATGTTAACTGTCAAAATGCCAGAAAATCACATGACTCCTGACACTGAAACTGGACTGAAAGGACACAACCCATGTGACTGCAGACTGCTCCTCTACAGCATTCAGAGAATAACTATATGATATGCACAACACAGCTTAGATGAAGGTTGCATCTAGATTATAATCAGCATGGCTCTGCTCAAAACACTTTAACATTACTAAGGGTTTTCTGTTTTGCTGTGTAAATCATGCACAAATGATTACAGAGAAAGCATCTGTGTAATATTATTATTCAAATAATTTAATCATAAAGTTAGAAAAAATTAATTAAGATTTCTTCTGATATCAGACAGTGGCTGCATTTAGACATTTTTATCAATACTGTTTTCAATTCTGACTTACTGTGAGCAAGTGTGTTATTATGCTTGCTATTCTATTGTTCCTTTAAGCTCCTCCTGGCAGTGAAAAGCTAAACAAAGAGGAGGTTTCTGTGATTTGCTTAGTGTGACTCTAAAATAAGTAACTGAAGCTTATTGTTCCCCCTAACATGCTGAAGACACAAGCTAAACACAATTACAGACTTCTGACTGGATTGCTTTGAGAGTAGCAAACTAGAACTCCAGGCTGAAATTTGGTCCATCTTCAACTAAATGTATCATTATGGACTTCTCAAATATTTATCTCAAACTACTAACCATTTGAAGTATGAAGCAAGCTAAGTAAAGTATCCAACAGGTATCTGATAATTGTGCGCAACTGCTCTGTGGACGACATCTGAATCAACTCTTTGGGATCACGTTGTTCTTTGAGAATCTTCCTGCTTGCACCTAGAGCTACTTTGAGCCTCTGTACAGCATGATGTGCCAAATTAAGCTGCAACTGTAGCTGAATGCAATCTTGATAAGCAGAAAATACACGACTGTCTTCCTCTACTGCCTTATCTGGCTTCCGTAAAAAATACTGGGCATTGTTAGCACTATTCAGTGGAGGAAGGTCAATGCTCTGCAGAAGCGTTTCAAGTCTATGGCAGGCCAAATTATACCTGTAGGAGTTAAAAGGGGAAAGATAAATAATAATCTTAATATAAAATACTATCATCCTAAAAGCCTAAGATAAATAAAAGCTTTTAACTTTACACATCATCAGATTTCAATTTAAGTTTTAAACTGAATAAAAGACATGCTTCTGATATAATTCAAGAACTCTGTTTTGCTGTTATCCTATAACATAACTTTAACATTCATTGTATAAGGGGCTGTAAAATATCAAAAAGTCATTTTACCTGCACTGTATGTCTTCCTGCAATGCAACCATCATTGCTAAGTGTTGATCAATTTCTGGCTGGTTCGCAGATTCAACTTCTCCTCGCAGAGGATCATGCATTATCTTTAACTCACTTTCCAGAGGCAAGATGTAAGTATGCCCATAGTAAAATCCCAAAGGAATTTTGGCTCTAGCATTTGTACTTCCATAGCGACCAATAACCGTGATCTAAAAGGAGACAGAATATAGCCTTTAATGCTGTTTCATTATTATTTTAAGATATGAGGAACATGAAAAATTGAAAGCTATCTAATGTGAAGTTGAAGGCTTTCATGGCCAGCATCCATAGTTTTTTGTGGGTTTTTTGGGCTATGTGGCCATGTTCTAGAAAAGTTTCCTCTGACGTTTTGCTAGCATCTGTGGCTGGCATCTTCACAGATTCTCTGAAGATGCCAGCCACAAATGCTGGCAAAACGTCAGGAAGAAACTCTTCTAGAACATGGCCACATAGCCGAAAAAACCCACAAAAAACTATGAAAGCTATCTAATTTGAAGAACATTTAAAAAGCCAAATTTATTTTAAAAGACCCACCAAAATTACTGAAAATATTTTTACCTTCATGAACCTGCAAACTGGTGGTGGTATTAAATCATGCAGAATGAGAGAATGAGTACTGATATCTGTAGCGACCACTAATCTTCTTCCATCAACTTCTTCACCAAGTGTCCAAATATCAATTGACAATGAAGCCAGATCACCACAAGTTGGAATCAGTACATCTGTCAATAATATGGGTCTGCTGAAGTCCAATGTCACAAATCTCCTTGCACCTTTTTATATAAAAAAAATTAGGATTTATGAAAAACTGAAATACAACAAGCTTGAAGTACTAGAGCCAGAAGGATAATTATAACCCAGAAATTACCCTAAGATTTTATAGATAATATTTTTAATAATTTTGTGCATGAAACCAAGTCTGTGTACACTGAACCATCAAAAAGCAAAAGTGTTACTATCTCAGTCACATGGGTGGCTGACTTCAATTTTGGATTTTTGAGTATTTAAGAATTTCAGATAAGGGATACTCAACCGGTACTACAAACCAGACCTTTACTCATACTAGCTAGAGTCTATAGAAATCTAATCTAGAAATCTACATTAAATGAAGGTTTTATCCAAAACCTAGGCCTTTAATAAATTGCCTCATTTTACTAAATTAAGCCATGAAAACTATCAAAAAGAACACAATTTAACCCCACACCTTCTAATTTCATCCTATAGATTAAAGGGAAAAGGGGGGGGGGGGAACACATGCAATCCGACATTATTTTGCCTTGGTCAAGGTTAATTTTGTATTCTGAGTTGCAAACAACTGAAACTATCATTGCTCCAACTTTGACTTCAGCTGACATGGCACTGTATAATAAATCTTATAGTGCCAAGCTTACCACAGTCTCTCAAGATTTATGTAATATCTAGCCTGATTTATTCACAGAACAACATCAAAAAATTTCTTGTGATCTTAACATACAAAAGTCAAATTATTTACTTGTCATTTCCTTTTCAAAGCAGTTTGATTTTGCAGTTCTGTCCTGCTATGTAGTTATTTGTGGCTTATTCAGTTAAAAAAACCCACAGTTTTTTGTGGATCTCTGAACAACCTGCAACTTAAAACTTTTCCATTTCCCTTGCATTTTTTTAAAGCTATGATCATAATATGATAGCCCAGGGTAAAATATTTAAAGCTGTAAAGGTAGTCTTGACAAAAAAAAACACTACTCAGTTTCAGAAGGTTCATACAACTAGTTCCACAACTCCATAGAATTTGAGAGCTTTAGTTTCTTGGAAAAGCAGATTTAAGAAGGGATGCCATATTGGAGATGGTGCAAGCTTACATTTTGCTTCTCTAAAGACTAGGATACAGAGCAATGGTTTCTAGCTATAGGGAAAGGGATTCCATCTAAACATTAGGAAGAACTTCCTGACAGAAGTGGTATTCAATAGTGGAACATGTTGCCTCGAAGAGTGGTGGAGTCTTCTTCTTTGGAGGCTGTTAGATAAAGGTTGGATGCCCATACATCAGGAGTGCTTTGATTATTTATTCCTGAATGGCAGGGTTTGGACTGGATGACTCTTGTGGTCACTCCCAACACTATGATTCTGTGATTCCAGGAAAACTTTGGATTTTAGGGGGTCTGAAAATAACAGTGATATGGCAGAGAACATTGCTTTTAAACAAGTCCAAAGTTTCTCTGGGCAAACCTAAGCCTTTGATGATACCTTAAGTATATCAATTATTAATTCCAACGAATGTATCCACAGGGGATCTGTTCCAGATCCTCCCGCGGATACCAAAATCTGTGGATACTCAAGTTTAATTGTCCCCAATGGTGGCGTGGCCTCATGACCGCTCCACCATTGAGGACAATGGAACTTCACTTTTCTCCCTCCCTTCTTGTCCTCCCTCCCTCTCACCTTTCCAGTGCTTCCCTATGCTTCTCCTCCCCTCCTGGCTTTGGGCTCTGCTGTGTGGGAAAGGAGGGACCAGGAAGAGGAGGGGCACCAGTGCACCCCATAATGACTGAGTGACTGCCTGAGACGGGAGCAAGAGCCGCTGACCAACTGCCATCCCGCCCCACCCCCTGGCCTTCTCATGACATCACCGGCCCCTCTCCGCTTCCATGGCCGAGAAGTGGAATGGCTGTTGTGGCGGTGGTGGATTCAGCTATCTCCTGACTAGCCATGCCCGGGGGTTGCTCGGCCATCCTTCTCCTTCTCCTCCTCCTCATACTCCTTGGCTCTGTGGCTGGTCATCAGGAGAAGTGGGGCTCTGGACTGGAGGGCTCTGAGCGGCAGGCATCCTCCACATACACAACCTCCTCCTCTGCTTCCTCCTCCTCCTCCTCACTGCAGGCTTGCTGTCCACAGATGCTTAAATCCACGGACAGGAAGTCCACGGATACCAAGGGCGGACTATACACCAACTGAATACTATTACCTCATCGAATACTCTCTATCCCAACCGCTTGTTGCCTATTTTAATTGGATTATTGTTAATGTTCAGTTGTTTAATTGCTGTTTTAGGATCAGGAGGGAAACTGGGATATTGGGATTTTGTATGAATGTTTTAACTTTAAGCCGCTTCAACTGTCTTTGACAGAGAGATGGGGTATAAAGTCTTATTATTATTATCATTATTATTAGGAACATAGACAATATTAACAGACAACCTTAATATTAAAAAATTCTAGCATTTTACCTGAATGCATTCGCTCTATAATGATGGACTGATGAGGTGGAGGCTGAAGAAAATGTGAAGCATGAGATATTGCAAGAGCAAGACCAGTTCCAAGTGGATTCTGCAAAAAAGGAACATTGACCCATATATAATACGTCATGTCTGGTATTAGTTCCTAGATACTGCACATGCAAAAATAAAGACAGGCAGCCTTTGGAAAACTTAAGGTTGCAAAACTCATTGGCTACATTGTGGATTAGTTTATTAGCATACTAATGGAAAAGGTTTCAAAGCATTAATTGAGCTATCTCTATTTGCACTAGCTTCTTCACATGGAATTTAGATTTAACAGATGTGGGGATTTGGAAATCAACTTTTTAACAATACTACCTGACAAAACATACTGCCTACACTCAGATTAAAAGGCACACTAGCAATCACAATAGTTCCTGCCATTAAAATTAATTATCTTGGAATGTCATGAAAGCTCTTTTTTTTAGTTACCGTTCTGGACTTGTTTGCATTTTTGTTGTGTGCAGAAAGGTTAACTGGTGGAGGATCAATGACTGAGCCCGGAAAAAGTTGTGCAAGCTCTGCATTGATAACAGCAGAAACTGCCTCATTGGGTGGTGTTAGAGGTGGAGTCATGAACAGGGGGGTGGTTTTAGGAGTGGGTGGGATGACATCCGACGGATGAATGAAGAACCCTGGGGCTGCTACTGAGTTGGAAGGCACAGAGTTGTGAACAGGGCCAACTGCTGATGCTGCTGCAGCAGCTGCTGCTGTTGTCTGGTGTAGTTTTGCTTCCAGCTTTGCTTTCTGCAGGGAAAATAAAAGCAGCATATGTACTGTAGGCCAGTACTGCTCAAAAAGGCACTAGCAATACAAGCATTAGCAACAAGCAGCATGAACACAATGAACAAAAAAGCAAAGAGGCTCAGCTTTCATTTTAAACACATCAAACACATCTACCCCCCTCCCCAAATGCAACAGAGCACAAAAAAGGAGATAAATAATGCAAGAAAAATATAAGATCTGTATGAAATCACATTTAGAAACTTAGCAGGTCATTTTGAGAGAACATGTCATGCATATATCATATGAGCTGACCACTTTATAACAGCTAAGCCAATGGCTTAAATACAATTAGTTCAGCCTCCTCTAACCTCATAGTCCAAAGCTCATAGCCACAAAAGCTCTTTTTTTAGTTACCATTCTGGACTTGTTTGCATTTTTGTTGTGTGCAGAAAGATTAACTGGTGGAGGATCTATGACTGAGCCCGGAAAAAGTTGTGCAAGCTCTGCATTGATAACAGCAGAAACTGCCTCATTAGGTGGCATTAGAGGTGGAGTCATGAGCAGGGGGTGGAGACTATACGTTTCCATCAACCATGGCCTCTGTGGCCAATTATCAGAAGGTATGGAAGTTGCAAATCAAAATATCTGGAGGAACCAGATTGGAGAAGGGTAGCCCACAATTTTATTTCCAAGAATGCTTAACATTAGAAGGTTAAATCCAATGCCAAATAGCATATTTAGATAAATATAGAAATCTTATATGCACAGTAGGACACCAGATGCATACCCTTCCATTACATATAGAACAGTTTTACACCAAACACATGACTGTGTTGATTCTACTTTGAGATGGGGAAGTCCACAAAGCCCTGTGTGGTTCCCTAAAGTACAACCGTTTTTTCCTCCCAAAGGCCTATTATTGGGCAATTTTTCTGCCCCAAATACAAAAAAATTGCTATGCAGTAGTTTAGCATTTCTACATGCACTGAAACTTCCATTCCCCCAATGTACTTTTTTCCAGTGTCTTTTTTCGGGTGTAAACTGCCCAAAATGGTAATCAGAAGTGACACTGTATCACTTGCAGAGTACTGAGATACCATCAGTGTAGCCTAGAAGCGTGGGGGAGTTGACCTGCACTCTCTGTGCAAGTTGCCTATCTCTACTGAACGTAAGAAAAAGAACAAAAGGGGCAACAGAAATCAACACATGTATTAATCCACTATATTCCATCCCACAGATCAGAATATCTTGAAGAAAAGAGGCATACAGTAGAGCTGATATCCCACTGTATAGATGAGATTTCCAAACAGGTGCACGTGTGAGTGATAAGAGAAAGAGAACTTCTTTCTGACTCACTCTCACCATTCTCATTTAGAAGAAAACTGTAGTCACATCAATACATTTATTACCAAAATATACTTAAACTAGTGTTCTCAGATCAAAAAAGTTTAATAGTGCTATGCAGAGATCTCAGAAGTGCAGACAAGAGTTCTGATAATATGATTACTTATGTAACCAATGCAAATCATATGGCCCAATGGAGAGTAGCTATATCACATGTTTAAGAAGGGTGTAATTATTGCATCTGTTTCAATTTTGAGTCCAATTAGAGCCTCCTTATAAGTTCTTACATATGAGAAAACTGTTTACAAAAGAAATAAATGCTATTGTATTTTACATCTTTGCATACTTTTGTCTTAATTGAATGCGAAAATCTAAGTGTTGATATTATTAAGATTTTTCTATGCAGGGAACATTCTGTGCATTTTCAACACAGGAATGTTTGTAACATGTGATGTGCCCTCTAAGCTACTCTCCTAAAGATGTACATTTGATAATTATTTGCTTTGTGCTTTATAATGAAAATTTTGTAATAATGGTAACTACTCTCTCAGCTTTTGAAGTTTAGAGACATCATGAAAGAGATGGCCTCCAACCTGTTGCTGAAGCTTCAAAAGCTGCTGCTGTTTCTCTTGAAGCACCTGGAGCTGTTGCTCTGCTGAGGCCATTGCATGAGAGAGAGACTGCAAAGCTACCTGGGCCGCTGAACTCAGTGCTGTCGAAGCTTCCCCCCACTGTCCCAGATGAGAGGCCACCAACTGTTGGGGTAACCCCAAAGGTACTCACTGGCATGAAACAAAGAAACAAAAAAAGTGTATGTAGAAAAGCAGCACACATAGCATTCTCCTAAATACAGTCGGCCCTTCTTATACACGGATTTGTTATTCACGGATTCAAGCATACATGGTTTGAAAATGTTCAAAAAAGTATGCATTTCAAATATCAAACCTTGATTTTCCATTTTTTATGAGGGACACCATTTTGCTATGTCATTATATCTAATGGGACTTGAGCATACACAGATTTTGTTATACATGGGGGATCTTGGAACCAAACCCCAGCGTATAACAAGGGTCTACTGTACTGTACTCTAGTAGTACGAACATTCCAAATTGAAAGCAAGCTTAAAAATATGAAGGAAAAAAAGTAGTTACTAGAATATGTTTCCTTTTCACTGTAAAGGGTTACTGTTTCATAGAATTTTAATTCAATACAGTGGTGCCTCGGGTTACGAAATTAATTCGTTCCGTGGCACCATTCGTAACCCGAAAAGCCTTCGTAAGCCGAATTGCCATAGGCGCTAATGGGGAAAAGCCGCGATTCCGTGCGAAAAAGCCGAAAAAAGCACCAAAAGTTTTTTCGTAACCCGAAAAAACATTCGTAACCCGGAACAATGATTCCCTATGGGATTTTTTCGTATCCCGAAAATTTCGTAACCTGGGTATTTCGTATCCCGAGGTACCACTGTACTGAATTTGCAAAGCAAGTGGGGGGGGGGGGAATTACTAACATCCAACACCACATGCATTTTTCTGTCTATCAAAATTTTGGATCAAGGAGCTTTATCTACTTTATTCTAATTTTCAAACTGATTTAAGGGATCAAATTAATTTCTCCACCCTAGGACCTTATAAAGACTACCATTCTAGTTTAGTAGGTTTAGAAAGAAGTAATAAAATGTATATACCAGTAAACGTACTTGCATCGTCCCTTTCTATTCTTGTTCCATCACTAGTTGAAACACAAGTAAAGTGCAGAGGTTCAACTTCCAGAAGACCAGTGAGGGAAGTAAAGCTACCTTCAGCAGCTGCACAGCTACTGATCTTTCCATTCCCTAAATGAGAAAGAATGTAGTATCATCATTCACATTAATTATGATTAGAAACTAGGTCATTAACATCCAATATCTGTCATGGACATCACAACAAATGTATGATAGTGGCACCCAGTATACTAGGTTCTAATTAAGGAACATCGGATAGCAAAGATACAACCACACACCAAGTTCTTATAGAACTGTTTCTCCCGCCACTGAAGCCTGCCTAGTACAACTGTACAAAGCTAACTGTTGATGCAAGAAAACTTCTGCTCACAGAACTTAATTTTTCTGCTTTTCTCTTTTTAATGCAGCCCTCCCTTGCTGTCTCACCCAGTTGTTCACAACAGCCAAGAAGTTACAGAACTGCATGGAATGTGATACTGAAGAACACAGCAAACAAAGAGTTGATGAAAATCAACAATCCCATTCTAGTAATGCATACAGAAATGACATCAAGCACTAAGAGATGCAGTCAAGAACAAATATATGATCTATTTATGTAATGGGTTAAACACAAACCAAGAATAAATAGGCTCTTTCTGCTGGTATAGGAAACGGGGACATATTCAAAGGTAAGAGGAAAGGGGTAGGAGTGTTATTTTCTTCCTTTGCACCTCCACAATGGAACTGGAAAATGTGGGGAGAAATTACCATCCCACTCCTCCCTTGCAGGGCCAGATAGAACTCAGCTGAATGAAAGTGTGGACTCAAACGACTACCGGTATCTTGAGAAAACTCGACTCTTGTATAGTCCAGTGAAATGAGCTATTCAAATGCATACATTTGAATAATGAGCATAATGGTATGTCTTTCTCAATAACAGTACTGTCTGACATATTTGCATACCTGAGAGAACATCAGACAAATCTATTTCATCTGACTGTACACCAATGCTGCTGTTATATATATTCTTACAAGAAGAGCCACTCATTTCCAAATCGAAGAGGACTGGATCAAAAGGTGAGCTATACAATCCATACCTGTAATAAGGAAAAAAATATGATATATCATACTCTATATGGTTACATGCATACATACATAACTGGTGTATTGAATAAAAACAAAGTACAGTGCGCCCATGGCAAGCCCTGGCTTTTTCAATGGGCGCAGGGGCACACGGCAATACAAGCAGGAATGTGCACCCATTGAGAAGAACAAGACTTAAGGTAACGCGTTTTTTTACTATGTGCGGGGGGATCCTCTGCGGATAGCAAGGGTACACTGTATGATTATGGGACTTCCAGTACTACCAATTGCCTTCTACGCCTTTACACTGAGGAAAAAGAAACTAACTGGGGGCACAGACAGTTCTTGGAGTTACATTGATTTACAAATGCTGCAAATAAAAGTGGTTAGGCACTTGATTTCTTTCAAACATGAGGAAGCTGAGCAATTGTTTTAGAGCCTGGATGGGAATCATGTAGCCTTGCAGATATGTTTGGACATCTGTTCAGCAGCTGCAGCCAATGTGAGGTATGTTGGAAGCTGTAGTCCAAGAACACTTGCAGGGCAGCACGATTCCTACTTTATCTAGAGAGTTTCTGTAATTCTATACATTGAAACTGGAGCCACACATGTTGATTTTAGAAACACTGTTGAATTTCCAGGCTATGTTATGCAGCAGCACCATACAAATCCCTTTTGTCCTTTGCCACAATATAAAGCCAACTTTAAGTTTCTGCAACTAGACTTTGAGACCTTCTGTTATAAAGTGTTTCTCTTGTTCCCTCTGGTCCATTCTTATATAAAAGGTTGGGGCCTGACATCAACAGCTACAAATGATGCTGATGTTTAGAGGTTACTTTCCTATTTTGGAGCTAGGACTGGCTTTAAATGATAATGGGCTGAATCGATTCCTCAGTGGTGGGGGTGGGGAGAAGTGTTTAAAATTGGGTGTGAACCAGAAGTGCCCACTGAATTTGAATCCAGGCATGGAGTGAAGTGGGTCAGGTCACAGCAGAGTGGATTTGATTTAAATCAATTTGATTTAAATAATGATTTAAGGTCCAAAACACACTGCAGAAATAATCCAGTTTGAGACCGCTTTAATTGCCCTGGCTCAGTGCTAGGGAATTATGGGAACTGTAGTTTTATGAGACATTTAGTCTTCTCTCTCAGAGAGCTTTGGTGCCACAACAAACTGTAATCCCCAGTATTCCCTAGCACTGAACCAGGGCAGTTAAAGCAATCGCAAACTTGATTATTTCTGCAGTGTGTTTTGGACCTAAATCATTATTTAAATCACTACTCAGAAAGACTCAATTTAATCATGTGATTCCACCCGCCCTCCCCCCCCAAAAGGGCACACTTTCTCACTATAACCTTAATATGTATGTTACACCATGTTATACCATGGTTTTTGTCTTTTCTTAGTTGATGGGGAAAAGTTTAGTATATGAAATCAGTATAGCATCATCTGTGTATAAAAGGATGGAAAACCTTTGACTGTAAACATCAACTGGAAAATGTCCACCTTTCAAGAACTTGACCACATCATTTAACTATAGATTAAAAAGAAGAGGTGCAAGTAAGAAACGTTGCCTTACACCTTTCATGACTGGTATCTAATTAGTTAGATGTCCTTCATCTAAACTGATTCTCAGGAATGTATTTTAATAAAGAGTTCTTTTATATTTAAAAGCTCTGGAGCCACTTCCCCGCCACCTTTTAGAATAAAAATGGCGGCAAGAGCCCAGCCGCCGCGGGTCCTCTCTCAGGCCTCCAGAGAGGCCCCCTCCAGCTGGCGCGAGTGCCAGCTGGCTGGGAGAGGACCCAGCAAGGACCCCAGAGACAGGGAAGTGGCTATGCCATTCGCCTGTCTCTGGGGTAAAAAATCCGGCGCATAAGGCAGTCTTAAAAAGTCACCTTATACGCCGGAAAATACAGTACTTATCAACCACAGATTTTAGCATAAAGCAATTATCAAGAGTAGACCTGCCGGAGCAGAATATTTCCTGTTCTGGGGCCAGAATAGCATATTCTCCAACCCACTCCCTTAATATATCAAAGAGAAGTTGGGTACAGATCTTCTCTGATGCATCTAGAAGCCTAAATGACCTATAATTTGAGAGTTTACTTCTCAGCCCCTTCTTCTAGATGGGGACAACAATAGTTGTCAATCAACTACAGCGCGCCCGTGTTATATGCGGGTGTACGCACCCGTTGCGCCCTGCTCTGCCGCTGTGCACGAGCCCCATTGTTTCCAATGGGGCTTGAGCATAGGCAGAATTTGCCTTACACGGAGGGGTCCAGAACAGATCCCCCGCATAAGGAGAGGGTGGACTGTAGAATGAACCATCCCTTAATCATTAAATTCAGAAATTAAGGCTGCAAAAATTGGTGTCCATCAATCATGGAAGGCATTGATAAGGTCTGGTGGAAGACAATCTCCGCCTGAAGCTTTATCATTTTTAAATGTTGGGATTAAGTGTTTAGCTCTTTCCACTGAAATGATAGCCTAGTCATGTTCACAGCTGCAGTCAAAATGGACCCTGGAAGGGGGCCCAGGGAGGGCAGAGTCATTCAACATTCTTCTAAAATGATTTTTCCACTTTGAGCGGTTTGTAATATTACATAGCTGGGGCATGAAATAATCTTGGGCACATCCAAAGAGCCCTAAAATTCCTTCCATCCCAAACAAGCACCTCAAGCACATCAAGGTCTAAATCTTACTATTAGCCCTGACTACAATAAACCCATCTAATCACTGGGATATACCTACATATTGATTCATCATTCAACAATTGATTGAACCGGTCTACTCTAGTTGGGACTCACCAACAGGACACTGGCCAATACATTTTAACATCTAGAACAAAGGAATAGCAGACACTCTGGTCACTTGCAGGGCAGTGAAGGCTGCACACACTAAATTTAAGTTCCAACGTTTAAACGCACCACTCCCCAAATCCGGACAGAAGCTGAGCCAGCAATTACACACCAGTTGGCTTCTATCCAGCTTGGGGGTTTGGTGTTCAGATGCCACTCTCCCCAGAGCTGGCAAAAAGCCTGGTCTAGAGGCAAAGGGATAGCTTTTTTCCACTGCAAAAAGGAGTGGATTTTTCTGCTCCTATTTGGAGTCGAAGCTGGCTCCATGTTGCCCAAATTGGCCGTCTGTTTCACCCTTAAGTGTTGTGAGCAAATTTCATCAGGTTTTGGGAATCCCTTGGGTGTTATAAGTCCAGGATATGCTTGGGCTCTCAATACTTGAAGGAGTATCTCTCCTTACAAATGCCTGGCTGAGAACTGAGGTTTTAAGGTGTGGGAGAATGTGCTCCTCTTAGAGGCCTGACTAGAATCAATGCTGATGTTATAAGTAATTCACTAAAACGTTTGAGGCCCAACTGATTCATTGCAAAATATTAACATACATGCTTCTCAGTTATTTTAACCTTCTTAACCTGCTTTTACTAAACCTATCAGTGTTTTAATGTCTTTTAAGACTATTGTTGTTGTTGTTGTAAGTTGTTTTAATATGTTAATATTGATATGCAACCCTGAAATCTCATGATACAGGGCAGGATATAGATATTTTAATAAATAAACAGAAATAGGGCAAGCCTTTATTTAGTCAGGAAGTAAATCAAAGATGATTTCTCTTACCTCCTGCAGATGAACAAGGGAATTTGTTACAGTGGGCCCTCCTTATCCACAGACTTGCCATCTGCGGATCCCAATATTTGCAGACCGAAAGCCCCCAGTTGTCCCTAATAAAGTCCTATTCGGTGCCATTGCAGCTGCTGCTGCTGCCACCCTCCTCCTCCTCGCAATTGCTCCTGCTGCCTGAGAAGAGCGCCCCCCCTCACAGCCCTACGTGCAGCCATTCCAATCTGGCAGAAGCTGCTTTACTTGGGTGGCAGGAGCAATTGCAAGGAGGAGGACAATTACAACAATGAGGAGGAGGAAGATGATGACAACAAGGAGAAGGAAAATGGTGTCAACAGTTGGAACAGCACTGGGAAGGAAACTTGAACATCTATGGATTTTGATATCTGCAGGGGTAGTGTGGGGGGGTCTGGAACAGATCTCCAGTGGATATCATGGTTCCACTGTATTCGAGCCAATGGGCTTGAATATATGTGAAACTCCGGAACGGATCCTCTGCGAAAAAGGAGGAGTGACTGTATTTTCTGTTCTCGCAGAGGACAGAGCTTTTTGCATCTAGTGACAAGCTGCTACAAAATGCTACTAGGAAAACTAAATCAATTTCTAAACTACAAGAGATCTAGATAGGGATTCTAAAGTGACTTTCATCCAGATCCTATACAATATTCTAGAAATTCCAAGAAAACAGACTGAGTTAGATATGCTCCAGTCCTCATTTTTTTCAAATACAGCATCCCAGTATGTTGCCTGGATGATTTCTCCATAAAGGCCTGAAAGCCACTGAATAGGAAAACAGCCTGGAAATATGGTAATAACAGTTTACACCTTTTCTTTTCTTCCTGTCAGCTTTCTTCACTTCCAGCTTTCACACCCACAAGAAGAAACTGGAAATATTATGGCATGGGTGTTTCTAACTTTGCTATCTACAGATATCTCTTTACACTTGAGGATCCTATCTAGTTCCTTCACAGCTTCCCTTCCAAGCCGAAGTTTTGTGATTTCTTAACTACAGTCTTGATTTTGATTAATGATTGGGCTGAGACTTAGAGAAGTAACTATTATGAAATCTTCATTACCCACCTTAAAGTTATGTAATTCATCTATGAAAAATTGTTTTCTTAACATTCAGCTATAGCCGTAATTTTATACATTCTTCCTTAACTTTCACCTTTCCAAGCCTTCACTATTTTCTGCAAGCAATAGGGTGTCATCTGCTTATCTTAATTTTTTTCATGTTCCTTCCCCTCTGAGTCTAATCCTGCTTTCCATATGTATTCTGCATACACATTAAACAGATGAGGTGATAAAACACAGCCATTTCTGACCCCTTTGTCAATGGGGGAGAACCATTCTGTTCTCCATACTGAGTCTTGTTCAGAGTATAGACTCCAGATTGGTGAAGTTAAACACATCTCTTACTTCATATAGCCCAGCATTCAGTCAATCATTTATTGTCCAGAGTCTGTACAGCCTACCCTCCGTATCTGTGAAATTGCCATCCATGGATTTGAGCATCCGTGGATTGCAAGCCTGCATGGGGGGGGAGGCAGAGAAGGACCAGGAGGTGGGGAAGACGAGGAGGAAGAGGAGGAGAGGCAGGAGGTGACAGGGGCAAAAGAGGAAGAGGAGGAGGAGGAAGAGAGACAGGAGGCGGTGGGGCGAAGAGGAGGAGAGGCAGGAAGTAGTGGGGGCAAAGAGGAGGAAGAGGCAACCCTTTACCATCCACTGTGATGACAGCAGTGAAGCAGGCTTCAGGTGGGCCGGGGTGACAAACTCTTATTGACCGCAATGGTGGTGCAGCCATGGATTTTGGTAACCATGTGGGTATCCGAAATGGATCCCCTGTGGATACCAAGTACCCACTATACAAAATGCAGGAATTTATATACACCTCAAAGATGGAAAATGCTTCATTTTAAAATATTGTTAAAACCGCACTAGTTCTAACGTAATCCATCTCATAATGTGTACAGGTATACTTCATTTAAAAAGGAAATGTTTTCCTGGGCATTACTTCTTTAACAGAAACCCTGGTACGAGAGACAGAAAGAACATAGAAAGAATACTGATATGTTCCTACACCATGAAAAAGATTAGTAGTTCAACATCAAAACTAACAATATCGACACATGAAAGGAAACTATCTAGTGAGGTAAGACTTGCATAGGTAAACAAACACTTTTTGAACCTATTCAGAGACCACTTGAAGGCCACTTCCAAAATACATCCAGAGATTATTTTTCTTTTTTAACGAGCCTCCATTTTCCTAATGATTTCCATTTTGGTGGCCAAACATGTAGATTTAGCCTTTTTAACACATCTGAGAAAACGAGTGAGTCAGGCTTACCTGATCTCTCTCCTTTTCTCTGGTTCAAACAATTTCAGGAAAGGTTTCTGGGGGCATCTGCTGTTTACTTTGCCTGTTCTAGGCAGGCACATAGTATGATCAGCTAGACTGAAGTCAATTCTTTCCCAGCTGCAAACATGATGCTGGAAATTGACACTGAAAGTTTGTGTTTCTCCTTCACCACAATCAATGCTGCTAATGTTAAAAAGTCCCAGCTAGACAGAAAAGAGGAAAGGTTGGGGGGCATAAAAAGACTTTGTATTTTGTAGTTTTGATTTGCTATGTTAATTGCCATACATTTTTCATTGGTCTTTGTACTGTTGTCATTACTTGCTATGTATTTTTTTTCTTTTTTGCTATTTATTGCTATTGTCATTTGTTATGTTATTATTATTGTTATTGTTAATTGTTATGTATTTTATTTAGTATTGTAACCCACCCTGATTCTTCGTGATTGGGCAGAATAGAAATAAATTATTATTATTATTATTACTACTATTATTATTTGTAAAAAGAAGCTTCTTTCTCAGATGCTTTGTTAACTGAGGCATTCCTGAACTTGCAAATATTTATATGTAGGGAAGACATCAAGGATATTAAAGATCAGGATCTCAGAACACCACAGTAAGCTCAGAAATGATGTTAAGAAAGTCCTTCTTGCATCTTATGACACGGAGAAGGACCATAAGAGGGAGATTTTTTTTTTGTAACAAAACAACTTAGGATACATTCATACAATTGAATAAATATATGTAAGATTTTATTATGTAGTGAGGCCTACTGGACTTTCACTTTAAATTTACTGGCTCTGGCAGAATTTACTAGATTACAACACTATACTCTTATAGCACTGCTATTCCACTTTAACTGCTCTGGCTGCCTCCTGTTGCATTCTGGGATTTGCAGTTTAAGGAGGGGCATTTAAAATTCTCAGCCAGAGAGCTCTTAGGCCCCACTGAACTACAAGCCTCAGAATGCAACAGGAGGCAACCAGAACAGTTGTAGTAGAATATCAACACTTTAAGAGTGTAGTGTGGTAATGTGGTCTATTAGAAGATTGGTTTTTCTGCCTTTGAGCAGAGATGATTTATCACTGATGTGGACAATAAGCACTTTAAGTCATTCATTCCTCTGTGCCTTGTTTGGGACTGCTGTAGCTATTTAAGCCACAGTCCGCATATATTTGTTTCCATGCCTTCCCCAAGAGATGAGTTCTAGGCTGATTGAATGCTAGGCAACATGCAATTAGAGATTTCTTTGGTCAAAGTGTAGATTATACATCAGAACAATCAGATGTTGTGGCATACCATTTCTTTTAAGCATGAATCATGATTCACATTGTGTATGAATGTTGTATATATAGTTCTACTACCTTGTTTGTAGTAATGCTTCCATAGGTGTTAATCGGTCCTGTAACTGTCTAGACACTGCAGTCAGCAAGGATGCACAAGCTGTACTGCAGCCAGCTAAATCTTCATCCTTTACATAATTCAGCAATACAAAATACCAATACACAGATCCTAGGAAAAGAAAACCAATAGATTACACATGTAAGCAGCCACACATTTTGTTTTAACTGGTCACAGACCATTTGCTGATAAACTAAAAAGCTTTTAGGACTGGATCGTGGCTTTGGTGCAGCTTCCGGATTCTTAGGACATATGCATCATTTAAACAGCATACATCCAAAGTGACCCGAAGCAGCTTTATTTTGGCCTGTCGGTATGGGGCCTTAGTAACCTTTAGTAAGCCTACACATACTAGTGTACAGATTTAGAGCATTTCTGAGTTATAACAAACATTGAAGTAAAAGTTATATTTCAACTATAAACAAGTGGCACCCAAATTAGCATTAAGATGATACAACAGAAGGACTGGAACAAAGTACCATAAAGTAGAAGAAAAGGTACAGGAGAAAAAGTAACAGAGATAAGGAATTACGTGCAAAGACTAAGCATACAAGACAAGTTATGATCCAAAACAACAAAAACAAAAACAATGTTTGTACAAGATCAAACAACAAAGCTTACCTCCAGTTGCAGCTGCAGGTAAATAGGACATATTGCCAAGCAAAGCCTTCAGAAGAACTGAACTAAATCCTTGTTGACTTGGCTCAAACTTCCCATTGCTATAAAGATACATTATAAATTTCATTTTATGATTTTGCTTTAGCAAACAATACAGCTTTCAAAGAAGACAACATTCTATGGCAAAATGTCAGGGCTTGGGGGATTGCATTCCTTCCTCCTATCATGCTCCAACCCAACAATCATGTGTAAATTTACAGTGCTTTATAAATAAAGGTTAATAATAATAATAATAATAATAATAATAATAACAACAACAACAACACTTTCTTTAACATTTTAAAAAATGACAAAAATGTTTCTCCATACCCTGATGGTGGTTAATTTTGCCATGTTTTTGGGACCCTGGGGCCCTTTTCAGCCCAGGAGAGGCATTTTTAAAATCAACCTGGAAGCTAGTTTACTTCCTATTTCTTAAAAAAAAGTCCTCTCATGGGCCTAAAACAGTCCAAGAAGGACAAAAGAACAAAACAGCCCCTTTCATGCCCCAGAAGGTATGGGCACTTTAGCACTAAAACAAAAAACAAAACAGTATTTTAAGGGGGGGGGGGGATTGAGGGTTTTGGATTGTATTTTTTAAAATCTTTGTAAGCTGTCCTGATTGTATTTTGTAGAAGGGTGGGATATAAATTATTATTATTATTATTATTATTATTATTATTATTATTATTATTATTATTATTATTATTAAACAAAACAAAGAAAAACACCTGGGGATGCTGGGGGAGGGAGGCACTGAGAACCTAAAAACAGCATTGAGAAATTGCATGAGGCTTGCAGATCGCACTTTCCCCTCTTTTATTTTAGGGCAAGGATGGACAATCTTTTTTTCCCTGTCATGGTGCATACTGGATGCATGGTGCCTACCCATTCTTAGGAATGGGTAACCCAAGAAAAAAGAAGGCAAGCTCATTGCATTTCTTCCTTGGAAATCTCTTTTCCATTCCTCCTTTCCATCTACATCCAGCAGGTTACAGAGGAAATGACAAATGGTTCTTGCATGCAGAGGCCTGAAGTAATGACTTACAGAGGGTTTTCAAAATTTGACTGAGGAGCGAAGGTGGTTAGACACAAGAGACCATAGGATTAAAGACTGTCAGTGTCTACTTGTGTCTATGGAGTTTATTAAACAGATATGCCTTATGAAAAATAGAAGAGCCTCTTCTTCGTAATCATAACTAAGCTGCTATCTGATGCCTATTTATCTGTCAGTAAGCCCCAATGTACTAAATGGCACATATGTTAGAGCAATATTTAGGACTGTATTCTGATACCATGATTTTCTCTAGAAAGACATTATTTCCCAGCATTATTGTTTTGTGCCTTCCCATTGTTTGAGTTATGGTGAACCTAAAGCGAGCCTATTATGTGGTTTTCTGGAAAAGATCTGTTCAGACAGAGTTTAACTTTGCTTTCCTCTGTGGCTGAGAAAGTGTGACTTGCTCAAGATCACCAAGTGAAATTCCATGACTGAATAGGGATTTGAACCGGCGTCTCTAGACTCATAGCCCAGTGCTCAAAGTACAATACCATACTGGTCCAGTATGTTAATTAGGAAATTCTAAGACAGATCAATTTAATTGACATAGAGAATGTATGGAAACAGATCATATTGTTACCAACCTTATGCAAAGAGCTAGAAATCGGGCACATTTGTGTGCTATACTTCGTCCTGCTTCAAAGAAGCAAACACGTACTATATCGAAGAGACACATCCTTGTTTTTGATAGCAAGCTCTCATTAGCTTCTTTTGAACTGAAAAATGCCAAGAATAGATTTTCAAGCCATGACCTTTAAAATCAATTGTATTTTCTTACAACAGGCAACACTAAAGTTTTTACCTGCCTAGTCCATTGGAGTGAACTCCTGCCAGCCAACATAGGATATCTAATACAAGACTCTGAGCGTGCTCTGTGACAACTGCATCTTCTGACTTTTTGCAGAGTGTGTTAAGAAGTCTTTCATGGAATTCTGAAAACTGTAACATAGCACACCGCTGAACTCTACCAGAAAAAAAAAATGAAAAGGAAGAAAGTTAAATAATGAAGAGAAATGTCAACAAGAATGCAGTTTTTTAATAATACAATGCACAAGTCTCCCCATCAAGAAAGGAATTATGACCTTTTTTAGTTCCACTCTGTCATTAGCTGCTTTCACAGAAGCCCCAAGCTGTACTTCACTTCTCAAGCTTAAAAAACAAAGCTGCTTTTGGCACAGAAAAATAGACTATTGATGAGATAGTGCAGAGAGGTTTCCTGACTAGACAAGTCAGGATGTGTACAATCCAAACAGCAAAGGGAGAGAGAGCAAGACAAGAACTCCTATCTGCAAGAAAGGAAAGTGCCTTATTTTCTGAAATTTCTCCATTTTCTCAACCAGCTGCTCTAATTTTAATCGTGCCACATTTAAAATATTACAAGAGGTGGGTAAAAATGTTTTCTGTTTACATAAAATGTAGTTAGGCTCTGACTTTTTCAGTCATCCCTTATTGGATGTTATAATCTGAGCTAGTTTACTAATGAGAGAATTGAAATAAATTTGCCTTATACATTAGTTTTCAACTCTCTTTGAGAGTTGACACATATTTAAGAAGTAAACCATCACAGATATATCAAGCCAACCTTTCTTTTGAAACAGATGTTTTTTTAAATCTTCTAATAGTTACTGAGACTTCTTGAAGCAAGTCACATCCACGGAGATTGTCAGCTTTCCGTGATGAATTGCTGACTTCTGTTTTACTGGATGATTTGTCCTGCAAAAAATAAACTCATTTATTTTTTAAAAAAATACTTTGCTTGTTCCCAAGCTAATATTTTCAATCACCCTAGATAGAAATGGATTTTTTTATAAAAACGTCAATTATTCAACTAGGTCATGCTTTATACTCTATTCAAGGAGTCATTTTATATAAATCATAATATGAAGCATTCATCGCACAAGGTTTTAATGCATTTACTGCACTCAACATGCAAATATACTGTACTGTGTGAACTTCTGCTGTATGAATAAAGGAAGCTAATTGTGAGAAAGCAAAATAGTTCAGCCTGTTGTATTTTATTTAGGTTGTTGTTTCTTTTAAAGAAGGTCTGCTATAAGTTTTAGAAAAAATATGAATTAATTTTTGCATAACCTATCATGGCGTAGGGGTCTGAGTGTTGGACTATGAGACTCTGGAGACCAGAGTTTGAATCCCATCCTGGCTGTGTGTTGGGCAAGTCACACTCTTTCAGCCTCAGAGGATGGCAACAGCAAACTCACCCTGAAATACTTGCCAATAAAATTAGGTTCATCTTAGGGTCACCATAAGCCAGAAACAACTTGAAAGCAAACAACAACAACAACAACATTATGTGATGATGAAATTATCCCATGAACATTAAGCTGGACTACCAATCTGACTAAGACCATCATAGCCAAGATTACAATGTTTTGAAATACTAAACACCATGCCTGTGGGTCACCTGTCACAAAAATATGAATAAGCAAGAATGAGCTGCTATAAGCCTTAAAGTTCCATGCCTGCTCCTATTCTTCCAGAAAGAAGCAAGTTTTCTTTACATTTTTGACTAAGCAGAGTTTGTAACACCCTTCAGACCCCAAGATATGGTATCCATGGTTTAAAGAAGCCAAGTAACTGGCACTGAAGTTATTTTCAAGGTTGTTGTGCCTTCAATTTGTTTTCGATTTATGGTGACCCTAAAGCTATCCTATCATGGAATTATCTTAGCAGGTTTCTTAAGAGGTTTACCACTGCCATCCTCTTGAGGTCAAGATAGTGTGCCTTGTCCAGGGTCACCCAGTGGGTTTCATGACTGGCCAGGGATTTCAACCCTATTCTCCCGAGTCATAGTCCAACACTCAAACCTCTACACCAAGCTGGTTTTCAAACTAACCATAACTAATGTTAACTAATGTTAACTACAAGTAATGTCAATTTATCTGCACAACACTGCAATTTGCAAAAGCACAACTAAAAGCTTTCAAACGAATCCTCGCATGCTGCTTGAGACCTGTTCACATCATGTCAACTGTTTCTTCTACAGACGTGATTTAGTGTGAGTCCTTACAGCAACAAAATGAAGGGGCATTTGAAGAAGAAAATTTTTTACTCTTCCAGATGATTTCTAATGTACAATTACATTTACACAATTGGCCCTTCAGTGCTAACAGAAGGGATTTCTGCAGCTGAGCAGCAAGAGCATCTTAAGCATGATTTCTCTATAGGTTATTTAAATACCTTGCCTGCTGCAACTTTTGCCAGAAGAGAGGCAAGTGAATGGCCCTTGCTATTCTGAGGTTTTAGAGATGGTATCCTTACAACAGGCCAGATTCCACCATTGCAGATCTCTTCTGTTCCTCTCTCAGTCACTGCCTTCACATGAATTAAAAACGAACGGTATTTGCCACCTGCCATACCTACATGAAGAGAACAGATTCAAATATAAGAAAAATGTACTCTGTTACTTTATTTAACAAACATTAAACATTTATTTCACAACCATACTTTAAATTGATATCAACACTTCCCTCCTAAGATCAACTTTTTATAAAGAGATTTTAGTCTTGGATTATAAGAGTCATCTGAAGAAATCAGATTTGTAACTTTACTTTCATTCTTTCTTTTCTAGGTTTTTCAAAGTTTTACCTTTAACAAGCTTTGGACTTGTTAGAGTCAACATGCCAGCATGCCCAGATAGATCAAGGCCAGTTGCCAACCATACAGGACCACACAGGATATCTTCTTTATGATCTTCTAAGAAGGGACACAGCCGAAGACCTTTTAAAAAAGCAAAGTGAATGCAATTATCCATTTAACAACACATTCAAAAGGATATACAATTTCATCAAAATGGTCAATGACATTAAATTATTAATGAAGTACTGATTTGGTTCATATGCCACAGAAGACAAAGATTTTCTGTTATAAGATATTTTAATTTTTAACTAATCAGATAAAGAATAAACTGCTTGTTCCCCAATTTCAGATTCAATTGGAATAGATGATACCTGGGGAACAATGACCAAACCTAAATAAAGTCACTGTAGTGACTTTATTTAGTAGAATTGCAAACTTCCAGATATGTGCAAAATACAGGGGGGAAAAACATGAAGGAATTTTTAAAATCTCGTAATAATTCAGTATCCGAATTCATTACAAGTTTTTTCCTATCACGATTAATTATGAAAAATGTAACATATGGATTGCTTATAGATTTTCAGGGAGGAATATTATGCTTTCCTCAGGTTACCTGTTTGTATGACATTTTAGTATCTATCATATCCAACACCTGTAAGATTACACAGGCCAGTAATGATTTTTTTTTTCAATATTGTAGCTGTTTTCAATGTATTTTTGGATGCTGAATGTTAATATATTTATCAATTCAGTTGTTGTTCAGCTTTGATTAAATGTGGAAGGTGATGTCTCAGTGAGATTTCTTTTAGTGCTTTTGAATAGACTTTTGTGAAAATACAGTGGACTCTTGGTATCCACTGGGGTTTAGTTCCAGGACCCCATGTTGAAACCAAAATCCATGGATGCTCAAGTCCCATTAAATACAAAGGCATAGTAAAATGATGTCCCTTTTCAGGATCCTGCTGTCAAGTGTTGTGGACTGTTCCTGAAGTCTCACAGAGAATGGCAAAATCTAGGTTTGTTTTTTGGAATTTATATATTTTTTGAATATTTTCAAGCCATGGATGCTTGTGTCAGTGAATGAAGTATCTGTGGATACAGAGGGCCAACTATATATTAGGAGACTTTAATCCCTTCCTTATTCTTTGCAGAATAATTATTTGTAAGATCATTTTATTCAGTGACATATTACAACATAGTAATGTCAAAGCAAATTGTGCCAAACTCCTATAAACCAGAATACATTTAAAAAAAATTATGATCCTCAATTTTTCAGGCCTGTGTTACAATATGACCAGGGCCTCAGATATGCATACAAATGCACTTCCACTGCTTGGTTGTTGTTGCCGAGTGCTTTCAGAACATTTCTGATAGAATAAGATATATCCTAGTCAAGTTGTATCTCAGGGTATTTTCCTTTATTCCAAAGACTCATGAAAAAAAATAGGGGAAAAAACTTAGCAGTGGCACTCTGCCTTTCTTGCCTCACTTTTTAAAGAAATGGTTAAAACCTTTCCATTTTGGAAGACTTTTGATTTCCCAGTAGAATTATAAGGACTTTTCTTATTTTGTTGTGTAGTCACCTTTGGCCCAATGTTGTGAAGATTCTTTTAACTGGCATTTTTATGCAAGTAGTTTGAGCAACAATCAGTATTTAGTTATCAATTTGGTTAGCGGAATGCATAAAGCACATCAAGAGAATTACTAAGAGATTAAAACAGCAAAAGTTTATTGAACACAATACAAATTATAATGCAGCAGAACTACCTATAAAGCCTGCAAGTTTTGATCATCTGTATCTGCATGTGGTAAAGAATGCTGTATTTCAATGTAACTCACACTGTGAATCTTCTACATCAATGTTTTGCATTTCTTCATTCAAATCATCCAACCCTGGTTTTCCATTCCTTTCCATTTCAACATGATGAGCTGGTGACAGAGGAAAAGATATCTGCCTGTCTACAGCTGCTTCTGTAGAATCAAGCGCATTGGGGAAACAATGATATAGCTATAATTTGTCTTCAAAATTAATCAACTAATCTTGATTCAACTCTGAATCCCTTTTGGAATATAATTTCTACTCCACAATTTGTTTATAAGCTATTATAAATACTGAATCTAGATAAAAAAACAACATACAACTAAACTTATAATACTATACCAAGAATGGGCAACTTTTTTTTCTGCTGAGAGTCACATTCCCTTGGAGGCAATCTGTTGGGGGCCACATGTTTGGGTGAGTCTGAAGCCAATGGTGTATGACGCCAAAACAAAAGCAGCCAAAATCTACCCCTCATCTTGATCTTTTTGCCATGCTATTCACTTTCTCATTCCTTCTCTACTTAGAGCAGTGGTTCCAAACCTCTGGTCCTCCCATTTGTTTTGGATTCAAGATACCAGAAACCCCAGTCAACTTGGTCAACAATAAGGAATTATGGGAGCTAAAGTCCAATATGTCTGGAGGACCAAAGGTTGGGAACCACTGACTTTGAAGAAGGGTAAGATCATGATTGCTGAGAATGTCTGATATTATGTTGAGAGTTTCATGGGACCAGGCTCAAGGCAAAAATGTCTAGGCTATATTATACCACAAGGTATTGTACTTTGAAAGGAATTCAGTGTTAGAAAACATTTCCAATTCCTGGACACAAGAAATTTCCAAGAATTAAAACCATCAGCCTCCTTCAATTCCACCATCAAATTGTTAGTAGAAGTACAACATTCAGTAATAAATACTCAAGAGCTATCTCTGGCTACTGCTGCTTCCAGTTACAGCCAATTCCCCCCCTTTCTCTAACCAAATGGTTAGTTCACATTTGGCTGTGTTAAAACAATTGCTGCATATGTTGCTCAATTTTTCTTTGATCTCTTTGAAGATCAGAAAGGAGACACATAAGCATATGTGTAACTTCAAGTGCCTGCTTCTCTGATATCAATTACTGTATTTGTAAAGGTAAAGCCTGTTAAGTGCTACTTGTCAGGCCTCTGCAATACTTCATTATTTGCTAAACTCTTCTAGTTTTTCAGTTTCAGCATATGTAAATGGCGCTGAGGATGAAAAAGTATAAACCATGACAAGCTGACACATTTGAAAAAATTAGGAAAAAATGGATCACTGCAAAATAATGAGAAGATAATAAAATATAAAATAACATTCAGAGCAGCAACAACATTACATCAGCATCTGCTCTACTGCAGTGGTTGTCAAATGGCGGGGGTAGGACCTGGGGGTGAGTTACTCAAGGGTATGTATGAGACTTGCAGGCCCTGATTCCTTCTCTCCCTTCTCTTCCCTAACCTTAATTTGAGTAAAATTTATATGTGTTGAGTTAAATATCAAATTTACTTAAATACAAAAAATATTTCTATTCATATACAACGTCAAGTTGGAGAGGGAGCAAAGTCAATATGTAGATATAAAACGGGATTCCAAGGGTAAAATGTTTAACCACTCCTCTGTTTTGTCATAACAATGGCAAAAAGACCTATCTATACAACTGGAAACTGATCCTTTTCAAATGTGAGGACAAATGGTGCTCTCAAGTTGCTTATCACAAAAGTTTGAACCACCACGTTATTCCAGAAATAACAGGTGAAGTAAATCAATGTTACATTTTAGAGAATATCCTGGAACAAATTACAGTGGGCCCCCTTACGCGAGGGATCTGTTCCGGACCCCCCCTCCCGTGTAAGGGAAAATCCGCATATGTTCACAACCCATAAGAAACAATGGGGGCATGTGCACGTGGCGGCGCATGTGCCACAGGTCCGCACGTCATTGTTTACACTGTCATGTATTTCCATTATAAACAATTAAACTTAGTTTTAAATTTAGAAACTAATGTTTTAAAATAGGAGACAGAAATTTTTATTTAATTCATTACTCTGACAGCTTCAAAACATTCAGCTCACTAACTGCTAGACTTCTAACTAATTTGTCTTTAAATACTTAAACATTAAGGATTTTAGCAAGGCATTCACCACAGTCAGCTTACCATTGACCTTCCCTAAGCCTGGAGCTTTATTTTTCAATAAAGTCACTTGAATCTGCGGAATGTTTGTGATATTTGAGTTCAGAACAAATTTGAAATCTACATGTCCAACCATACAGGCTTTTGGTAAAACCAGTTCAAAGACATGTTCATCCCAGCTGTTGCTAAAAAAGTGGGGGTGAGAGAGGGAAAGAGAGAGAGGGAGAGAGAGAGAGAGAGAAAGGCAATTAGATACCCACAATTTACAAAACAGAAATAAGCAGGCTTAACTCACTTTTGTACATACAACTGTTTCAAAATAGCAAGAAAAGGTTAAGCCCTATACTTGAAATATGACATCTGTTTTTAAATCCTAATTTGAATCCTAATATCAAAAGACTATAGTAACTATTTGAGATATATTGCACTTTCATGTGTATTTGAAGCCACTGTTATTCTTTTATATGGAACTTTATAGCATTTTAAATATAAACCCAAGGAACACTTTAACTATGTCACTCAATTTCTTCCCTCTGGAACTTCTAGATGAGGTGTAACTGGAAACCTATCTCAAAATAAGAAGCCCTCTTCCAGTGAATGTCACCTCTGCATCGCAGTAGCAGGGAGATTCACCACTCAAATAAATGACGGAATCTTTTGTTTCATATGATGTTCTATCATATTTTCTTTTACCTATCTGTTTGTAATTTCCAAGTCCGAGTATGCTGAGCTGCATCTCCATGATGCTGCTGGTGCAAGTGCTGTGGATGCCGCCTTTGCTGCTGTTCTTGTTGGACCTCAACCCAGCATGGAGGAACTGTGGCAGAAAATCGTGGCGTCAAAGTTTCAAATCGGGTAAGCTCCACTAAAGATGTCAATGTTTCAAGGGAAAATGGCTGGTCCACCAGAAGATCAACTCCTATGTTTTAAATGGAAAAGAAGAGTGACTCAACAAAAACAAAATAGCTCCTTAAAATTATGAATATTTTAGTACAATTCTGTGCTCTCTACATTTTAAAAATCCTGACTTCTGAAGTTAGTTTTATAAAAGCAGAAGACACAAACGTGATTCACTATTATTTGCAAAAGAAAGGCAAAACAGAAATGTTGCAAAATATATAAACATATAAATAGTTTGTCTAACTTCAAACATGTAGTGTTCACATATGTAAAATAAAAAGATCTTTGCTTTAATCACATATAGGCCCATAACAGATGGGCAAAAATCCACCTTCCACATGGTTGAGGGACATGGCAGTTAGACAATGCACATCCCCAAACCATGCTGAAGCTGCACCAGGATATTTCCTGCTTCTTTCTGCAGCCTATTTGAGACTGCAACAGAAAGTGCCCTCGGGACCATAGCGTGTGGTGCCGCAGTCCCGAGCCAATTAGGTTGGGAGTGGCTTTTGGCAGCTCCTTTTGTCTCATTTTGGCCCATTGCAACACATATCATGAAAAAAGACTCAGAGAAAAATAACTGGCCTAACATTAGATATCTACCTGTAATTCCTGGACTGGAAGGGTTAGATAAAGGCTTTGTGCCTTCCGTTAACTGTTCTACCACTTTAGTGAGAGATGCATCCACAAGTATATCAGCTTCATCAACGTCATCACAAGTCCCTCCAATCTGAAGAAAATGAAGTTCTCCACCTAAACACAATTAGGAATTCAAAGAGTAGTTGAGAAAAGTCCATTTGAAATAAGACTTCAAATAAGCCTAACTTCAAGGTTCTTGGCAAAGGATTTTGTGGGTGCCGGCAACATCCAGGTCCTCTGATTTGTCACATCCATTTGAAATTAAAGACCCAGTACCTACACTGTTTAGCCTATTCTAGACTATTTTGCCCCCTTGTTTCAGGTGCACATAATATCCCCAGGAAAAGTTATATAGAAGTGCATAATGAAGTGGATTCAGGACATAGATGATACTGAGCTCAGCTAGCCTTGATATCTAAGGCGAGCCTGAAATGCTAAGTTTAAAAATTAATTTGATGTTACATCTTAGAAACTGCTCATTTCATTTATTACGGTAAATAGCCAGCATAATTAGAAATTGCTAAATTAATTCATGACCACCAACACTAATAGCTGGATATTGTTTAACTAGTTTAAAGTAGCATTACCTTATTGATGAAAACATTAGGCCTCCAGAAAAGACTGAGAATGACAGAGAATGGCATCAAAGCTGTTACTACTAAACCAGGGTGGGGGAGTTTGTTATTGACACCTTCAAAAATACACTTTTTTCTTCCAAAGCTTCATTATCACAACCTAGAATTTCCTCCTGCCTCCATGGACTACAAAGCCTATAATTCAATTGCTGTATGGGGATAGTGGGATTTTAACTCATTAGAGAATTGTCAAGTTTGGGAAAGAATGAGATCTCATCTTACATCCTGTTGAGCTAAATTTTCTCACTGACCTGGCCTCTCTTTTTTTTCCTACCTGCTCCCACCTTCACCAACATGAACATTTGCCCTTGTAACACTTGTTTCTTAAAGGTTATTAAGAAGTGATGACAAAGCAGGGATGAGAAATATACAGTCTTACTGGTGTTGCTGAACTGTAATTGCCAACATTACTCAACTCTGGCTATGCTGACTGGGGCTGCTAGGCATTGTAGTCTAACCATATCAAGGACCACATGATTCCCCCTTTGTGATAAAGATTAGTAATGATGATGTGTTAACTTCAGCTAAAGGACACTGATTCCCTGTCAGTGCAGCATTAAGTACCTGGCTGCTTAACTCAGGGCGGAGAATTCTTAATCAGAAGTGTGTTATAGGTATATATAGATTTATTTTCCCTGCAAAACTAAAAAACTGGTTTCTATCCAGAAATGCGATTCAGGGATCTGTAGGAAAGCAAGTAGTTTGCTCATTTGAGAATTATTTCTAAATAATTTATTTTTTAAAAAAGAAAGACACAAGGGGATGAAAGGATTTGTATCAAATCCCCCAAATTATGCAATCCAGTGAAGAGGGTGGATGAAAAGCAGGTGGAGGGACAGAAAAGCCATGACAGAAGGAAGAACCTAGAGGATTTGGTGAGGTTGGGGCTATAAGTCCAGGGTGAAAAGATTCACTCATCTAAAGCAATGCTATATCTCCATGTCTACCCAGATGTGTGAGTGTGGAAATCTTCTGCTTCATTATCCAAGTGCTCAATACAAGAGAGCCCATTCTTCAATTGCTCCCCAAGCAAGGATCTTCAGTTACTTTCCAGATTTTTTGCTGCCTAGCAGCAGAGCCACATAATGCATTTCTTCCCGTCTTAATCATTATTCCCTTTAGGTCTTCTTGTCTTACTGAATCTGCTGGAGAAAGAACCATTCTAACTAATTCTAATGTTTTCAAAATAAGTCACTAAAGCATGAGTGTAACATCAGCATTATAAGGAAACCTATTATAACAAGGTCACATTACTGGAACAATCCAAAGAACAATAAGATGACAAGTTAATTTGTTATTTCTAAGTCATGAATCTAGGCAAGATTCTGAACCAGTCCATGGATGCAGTAATAGGAACATCAGAACCAATAAACTGTAGTCCAAAACACATTGAAGAAAGAATCCAGTTTGAGACCACTTTAACTACCCTGGTTCGGTGCTAGGGGATCCTGGGAACTGTAGTTTGTTAGGGCAACCAGGGCTCTTTGACAAAGGCTAAACATCTCACAAAACTACAGTTCCCAGAATTCCCTAGCATTGAGCCAGGGCAGTTAAAGAGATCTCAAACTAGATTATTTCTGCAGTGTGTTCTGGACCAATGATTCAATTCACACAGGACAGGTCCTTTAATGGGTGGTTCATCTGCACAGCTGGTAGACATTCAACATATTTAAGAAGCAACTGAAATCTTCTTAAACCATCAGGTTAGTAATAAAGGTATTCTTGGAACCAACCTTATTTCTAGAGGGAAAGATGACCTTGGTGATTCAGGGTACTTTTTGTAAATGTGAACAGATACTCCAACTGCAGCAGCATCTAGTTCAGTGACTGGGAATGTCAGTGGCCAATACGCTCCTCCCAGGGGTGGTGGACATATCCAGGGAGGTGCTGAGGGGAAGAGGGGGCAGCAGGGGGCTTTCACTAAAAGTACTGGTGCACAAGAAAGACAAAGGGAATCAGCAGCCTTTAGAAACATGTTGGGGATGAGGGTTTTCTTTCCAGGGTCCCTTAAAGTAACTGCAATTGTTTTAATAATAATAATTAATTTGTTTTATTTATATACCGCTATTCCAAAGATCATAGCGGTGAACGGCAAGTAAGCTAATTAGCAAGTAAGCTAATTTGCCCCCAACAGTCTGGGTACTCATTTTAGCGACCTCGGAAGGATGCAAGCCTGAGTCGAGCTTGGGCCCTTTTGCTGGTCTTGAACTCGCAACCTTGTGGTTTCGAGTGAATGGCTGCAGTACAGGCATTTAACCACTGCGCCACCAGGGCTTGTTTTGTGTAGTGATGTTTGCCTCTCTTTGCCTCCCCACACAAACTTACTCCCTTAATATTTCACTAGTCATAGCAGTAGGAACATTTTCACAAGGCTTGGGTACAGGACATCACTTCTGTGGCTTGGAGTAGCACCATTTTGTGACAGACTGGAGTGAAACGTTAGAGCACATGGCAGTGGGGAAGAAATGGCAGCAGAAAGGAGTTTTCAGATTTGGGACCCTGCTTAAGCTTTGTGAGATTTGGCAGGACTTGCCTGGCAAGTGGGAATTGCACTGCAGTTTCTTTTTTGTTCAATGGACAAGAGAAGAGGTATCAGAAGAAACAGTGTGGTGGGGGGGGGGGGGGGCACACACACATGAAGCTGTATGGGGAAGGCACATATCTGGGGTCAATTCTTTGAAAGTCCTTTGCCTTGGAGTAGCTCCAGTAGTTAAAATCTTTCCGTTTTCCCATCCACATCAGTTTCCAGTGCAGAACATGTGGCCTCTGTAAACCTCCTACACACACAACTGCTCCACCTCGTTCGCCTCAAGTCATTCCTCTCTGAAGAGAAGCTTCTCCCTTTGCACCTGCCCCCTTTGGGAGCTACAATTGACCAGTTGGCTGAGCAAGAACCAAGAGGCTCCTGCCTGCAGCAAGGCAGTGGTATCTCTAGGATTCGAATCACCTGGTGCAATAACTCATGGTGTCCCCCCCCCCCCCCATGAGCCTCTTCCCCTACAAGATCATACAGAGTCATTAGTAACGCTTTTTGTACTGCATGCAGCTGAATGCTGGACAGAAATTAAAGGACAGAGGTGAGAAGGAGGAAGCCCTGCCAGAAGGATGTTACAGTAATCAAGTCGTGAGATCACTAAGGCATGGACCAGGATCTTAGCAGTAGAGGCGGAGAGAAATGGTCGGATTTTGGCAATATTGTACAAAAGGAATCTACAAACCTTGGCTGTGGTCTGGATCTGAGGGATAAACGACAAAGAAGAATCAAAGATAAAACCAAGACTGCGGGTTTGCTGGACTGGTTGAATAGAAGTGTTGTTCACAGAGACAGAAAAGGAGTGTTGAAGGGTGGACTTAGGAGGAAAGACAAGAAGCTCTGTCTTGGACATGTTGAGCTTCAAACGCCGATGGCACATACACTGCAAGACAGCCGTGAGACAAGACGAAACGCTGTTCAAGTCTTGGGGAAAGGTCAGGGGTGGAAAGATACAGAGCTGGGTGTCATCGGCATACAGATGTTAGGAAAAACCAAAAGAGCTAAGGGGTTTACCTAAGGACAGTGTGTAGAGAGAAAACAGAAGGGGACCCAGAACAGAGCCCTGGTAAACTCCAACAGATAAGGGAACAGAGGACGAAGTTTGACCACCAGTGACTACTGCAAAAGATCGGCTGACAAATAAGATCTAAACCAGTCAAGAACAGAGTCTGAGAACCCAAGGTCAGAAATTATATCCACTAGAAGACAGTGATCAATGGTGTCAAAGGCTGCAGACAGATCAAGAAGGATGAGAACAGAGTAAAGGCCATTAGCCTTGGCCCATAAAAGGTCATTCGAGATCTTAGTGAGAGCTGTCTCTGTAGAATGCCTTGGGTGGAAACCGGACTGAAAGGGATCAAGAATGGAGTTGGCTTCAAGAAACTCCAGACAGCGAGAATAAACAACCCGTTCCAAGACCTTAGAAAGAAAGGGAGGAAGAGAAATTGGAAGATAGCTAGACAAAGAGGAGGGGTCAAGAGAAGGTTTTTTCAGAATTGGGGAAACGAGAGCATGTTTGAAGTCCGACGGGAAGAAGCCTGTAGAGAGAGAGAGAGATTGAAGATATGGAGAAGCGAGGGCAGAAAAGAAGGAGCGATAGAGATTAGAAGACGAGTAGGAATTGGGTCCAGAGAGCAAGCTGCAGGTTTGGAAGAGTTCAGAAGTGAAGAGAGTTCATCCAAAGAGGCAGAAGGAAACACAGAGAATTTTTTAGGTGAGGGCGATAGAAGATTATGAGCAGAAGAAGAATCGGGGGGGGACTATCTGAGCGAATAGTGGTAATCTTAGAGATGAAATAATTAGCAAAGTCATTAGGAGAGAATGATGAAGAGACAGGAGGTGAGGGAAGTTTAAGCAAAGTGTTTAAGGTGGAGAACAATTGCTGCAGGCGCCTCTCATTGGCGGAGATCAATGATTTGTAATAATTTTGTTTTGCCATAGAGAGGGCACATGAGAAGGACGAAAGAACAAATTTGAAGTGGATAAAGTCAGCCCACTTTCTCTAAAGACGTTCAGCCGCTCTAGAGCAGGACCGGAGAAAATGATGGGGGTAAGCCAGGGCTGAGGCCTAGTCTTAGAAGAAGAAGTGCGTACAGAGACAGGAGCAAAATGGTCAAGAGTCGAGGAAAGAATGGAGTTAAATAAAGACATTGCTGAATCAGCAGAACCCGCAAGATTTAGGGAAGAGAGAGATGAATCCAGGGTCTGACCAAGATGGTTAGAGTCAACAGATTGAAGGTTACGAAAATGGTGTTGAACTGTATGACGAGGAGGTGGAGTATAAGTAAGAGCAAAGGAGATTAAATGATGATCAGATAGTGGAAAGTCAAGTGCCAAGTAGTCAGAAATGGTGCAGTTTGCAGCAAGAACTAGGTCAAGACAGTGATCAAGAGAATGAGTTGAAGAGTTGGAATGTGTTATTGTTGTTTTATGGTTGTAATCCTGCCTCGATCCACAGGGAGAGGCAGGAAATATAAATAAAAATGTATTATTGTTATATATTATTATAAATCAACTTAACTTAAATCAAGCCATTCTTCAGGTTCTACAGCATTTAACAACACAAATACACTCTGATACACTGCTTTTGCTGTTGTGTGCCTTCAAGCTGACTCTGGCTTATGGCAACCCTCTCCTAGGATTTCTTGGCAAGATGTATTCAGAGAAGGTTGGCCACTGTCTTCCCCTAAGACTGACAGATATGACTTGCCCAAAAGCATTGAATGTAAATTCAGAACTATGTTATTTCAACTACTATTTTGTAAGAATGTTAATTCAACAAGATATTGAACTGGACCAAGAAAAAGGTGGCATGTGTATGACTGTATAAGTATGCCCTGGATGCACATAATTTTTTTCGTCTTGGAGGCAGCTACTTATTTCTCATAATCCTTGACACTGTTCCAAAGTTTAACAGGCAGAGAGGAATTCATGAACCTCTCCCCCCAAGGGACAACTAAAATACCATGGGGAGGGGGACAAGAAGGGAAAATTAGGAAACCTAATGAAAAGGAGAGAAAGGGAAAGGAGGCGAACAGTTAGGAAGAACAACCCTTTTAAAAAAAAACACAAGGGAAGCATAAGAGACAAGATAGATTGAGGTGAAGGAGAAAGGAGTATATAGGTAGCAGGTAAGGGTGGAATATGAAAGAGGGGGCAGCATCTTTGACCAGGTCAGGCAGGAGGAAAGCGCTAGGGAATGAGAAGGCAGTCAGTGTTAAATCTTCTGCTATGTGCATGTGACTCCTTTCTAGGTATCCCTGGAACTACATCGACAGGCAGCTTGTTAGAGTCAGCCCTCAATATCCATAGATTCTTTATCCATGGATTCAAGCATCCACAAAAAATATATAAATTCTAAAAAGCAAACATTAATTTTGCCATTTTATATTAGGGACACCATTTTATTATCCATTGTATTTAATGCGACTTGAACATTCATAGATTTTGGTATTCACAAAGGGTCCTGGAACCAAAACCCAGTGGATACTAAGGGCCCACTGTATTTTGCTACCTGCAGGTAATTGCAAGGGGGGGGGGGTAAATTACCTTCCCCATCCATTATCAGTGAAACATCCTTAAATATGAGGATTTTTACAAGTGCAATGTGTATACAGAAATGCCCTCCATCCATTCAGTGTAACATACTCCTAAGAAGGGGTATTTAGGATAGATTCCAGCCAGCCTTTACTATTCATGGGAGGGCTCATTGGTAATGGCTGTCTTAATATTTCTTAGTGTCATTCAGTAGACTTCTGAATGATAATTCTCAAAGAGGCTCAATCAACTACACAGGTGAGTGTGAAGTGTCCACTTATTCCACCGCTATGGCAACAAATGTGGTGACCTCCATTTGTTCCACTATTGTCAACATCATCTGTGGGGCCTTTCTATATGTCCTCATGGTTTCTTTGTGAGACTCTTTCTTCCTATAATACCACAACTAGACACCACTCCCCTTGAATCACTGCTGCTACCACAGACACCATGTGTCTGAACTCAACCAATAGCACAACTGCAGTGTTCCCAGAGGCACATGTGTATAATACAAAAATAATTGATTAAACAGGGGTGTTACGTATAATTAAACATTATTTATTTAATGTATCTAAATCCTGACTCTACTCTTTCCCTATTGGTTCATAATCCTAGATGAATTAGGATTATGAACCTGTGTCTAACTAAATCCCTATGCCTACACTAGCCTTTTAAACAGCCAATGAAAACTTGAGTCAATCACCAGTCATTTCCAACATTGCCAACAGTCATTGCCAACATACCATCATCCTCTCCCAACATATCCTTATCCTTATTACATTTACCACATACATAATTATATTTTACCTTAATTTCTCTAGTAAATATAACAAACTTTTTTTAAACAGAGCCAATAATACCTCAGAGGCTTCATGGTCCAGTTCTACCAAATCATTTTAGAGAGAGAGAGAGAGAGAGAGAGAGAGAGAGTGTCAACTCCCCCTCCTAGTCTTAAGGAAGTTCAAGTCCTTTCACCTCTGGGTCCATGCTCCTTCCTCTGGTCAGAGAGGATCCCTGTCCTTCAGCAGGGGATTCAGGGGAAGTGCAGAGGGCTACTGCCAACATAACACAGCTGAAGATCCTCCAATTTGGATACTGCCCATCACTTCAAAAGTAATGATAACTGATACTGACTGAAAATTGTATAGAAGCAGTGTTTACTGATTGTATAGAAACCATTCCAGGAGACATTTTGCAGAAGAGTGAGATTAAATCATTTTAAGCAGGTATATATATTTTTCCTGTTGCAACTGAATTTTGGACTTGTTAAGACTGCCATACTAAACATTCAGATAGACTGAATGAATTGTCCACACCATGGATACAAAGGCAAATGTCTTAGTCACTGAAATGATGTCAGCAGAAAATCATTAGCCATCTCTATGTACATTCTGCATGCCGCAAAAATACAAATGAAGCAAAAACACAAATGAAGCAATTAAAGGCAGAAACTTTTCAAAGGAATGGGGCATCATAGTGTCTGTTTCGGGTTTGGGGGAAAAAGCCTACTATAAGGGAAATGGAAAATGCATTGGTAAATGCATTGTTTTGTTTTTGTTTGCAAACTCTGGGGTCTTATAGAAAAATCGGGACACATAGCAAGATTAGATTTACTGAACACTCTTGGTGTCCACTGGGATTTGGTTTGAGGACCTCTTGTGGATAGCAAAATCCATGGATGCTCAAGTCCCATTATATACAATGGCATAATAAAATTGTGTCCCTTATATAAATGGCAAAAATCATGGTTTGCTTTTTAAAATTTCTATATTTTAAAAATATTTTCATGGATGGTTGAATCTGTGGACAATGTGTGGACAAGGAGGTCTGACTGTATAACTGCAAAAATCTCTTAAATTTGGCTAACATTTTTTGAATATAACAAAGAAAAAGGACATGTAAGACCATAACAAAGATTTTATTCAACAATGGCACAGGTTAAAGTTTCACCAACCTACTTATACTGGACACTCAGAGGGCAACAGATACCCCTTTTTTCCAGCTTCTCATTGGCCCCCATACAGCAACCGGCCACTCCTGCAGCCAATCAGTGCCCAAGTGGCAGAGATATGGCCCAGCACTGCTGAGTTGGTGTTGGACAACCAATGAGAAAGGAGCAGCCTTTGCCTTCACAAACACCCAGCAGCTCTGGAATAGCAAAAGCAAGTACATTTCTATAACACTTATCAGTGCACATAAGCACTCCCTAAGTGGTTTACAATGTATAAACTAATTGCCCCCAACAAGCTGGGTACTTATTTTAGTGACCTATGGAAGGATGCAAGGCTGAGTGGACATTGGAGCCTCTGGGGTCAATGCTCCTTCCACTGAGAAGAGGGCCTTCTCAGTGGCTCTTCCAGTTCACTTTACAAAATCCTTCCTATCTTTATCAGCCCGTTAGAGTACTAAGACTGTCCAGAGAGGCTCTTGTTTCTGTCCCACCACCCTCTGAGGTTCTTTTGGTGGGAACAAGGAAGACGGCCTTTTCAGTGGCTGCTCCCAGGCTCTAGAACTCCCTCCTTAGAGAGGCCATGATGCCTCCATCCTTCCTCTCCCTTTGGTGACAGGTAAAAACATTTCTGTGCCATCAGGATTTTTCAAACTGATGAGGGTTGGGCTTTTAAATGCTGTGCAATTCATGACTTCCGGTTCCGCAGCGGAGGCGAGCGGTGGTGCGAGACGAGGCTCCGCACCACTAACTTTTGCAGTCGCAGCAAGCCCATGATAAAGTGGATATCCTAGACCGAGCAAGATTCAGGATACGAGGCTCGTAGGAGACACTAACCCCTCTTACTGAGGGCGGACCCCGAGGGGGAAACCTGTAAGAAGAGGGGAGAGGAGTCGCAGGGCACTCGTTGCTGCTTCTGACGCCGAAAGGCACCGGCCGTAGCTGTGGAATATTTTTGTGTGGTTGGAGACCAAAAAGGAAGCTTGAATATTTCTTTCTTGGTGCAAATTTATTTCTGAGCAAAGCTCCAGATTTATAAGCAGCAAAGAAGCTAACTGTGAGTCATTAATTCTGTTTTGGGGTCGAACTTACGGAAAAACACTGGGCGTGGATAACGTCAGTTACAAATTGAGAAAGCCATCTATATTGATGTATTGCTAAATTGCCAAACCTTGTGGAAGCGGGAGGTATCCTCCATTAGTTGGAATACGGGACAATATTGCTAATAACTCTTAAATTTTCAAACTCCGGAACGGTGAGAGAAGGAGAGAAGAAATCACTCCATAAATAGAGTTATTTATTGGACTTTTCTTTGGGTAATTTTTTGGCATTGGACACTAAGATTTATTGGTGAGGCTGCCCCAAAATAAGTTAATAATTGAACTTAATAACTAAAGAGATGGGTCTCCTTGTAAGAAAAAAAGAGATTAGGGATGAAGCGAAGGCAAGTAGAAATGAGATTACTGAGGAGATTCAGAAATCAAGGGAGGAAGTACAGAAATTATTAGATGGACTGGGAAGGAAACTAGATAATGTTACAAAAGAAATTTCAGGAATAAAGTTGGAGGTAGAAGAGGTAACAGAAAGAACGGAGAACCTGGAGAAAAAGACTGAGGACTTAGAAAGAGCGCAATTAAGGGAACAACAGCATAGTTTGCTGCAAGAAGTCTGTTACAGAGAAAGAGCAATTAAAATCAGAGGGCTAAAAGAAGAACAAAATGAGCAATTATATGCAAAGGTCATCCCCATATTGGCAAGTTATATAGATATTGATGATGATTTAGTGGAGGCTCAGGTGGATAAAATCTTCAGAGAAAATTAGATAGGGATATAACTGTATGCTTTACTAGTGCGAGATTGAGGGAGATAGTCCTACAACGGAATTATGAAAAAAAAACTAATAGTGGACGACAAAATAGTAGAGATCTATAAGGATCTGCCGTTGCAGATAATTAGAAGGCGTCAAGAATACAAATTTTTAACTACATTACTACAGAAACATGAAATTCTATACCGATGGGACAAGATAGAGGGTGTAATATTTAATTACCGACAAAAGAGATTTAAAATAAACTCAATTGAGCAGGCTAAAAAATTTTATGAAAGGCTGAGTAAGGATAGCAGAGAGCAAGAAGACAGAACAAAGGGGAAACAAAGAAGGGAAGAAGCAGAAAGTAAAGCAGAAGGGAATAATATTAATAGAAGGGAAGAAAGACAGCCCAAAACACCACAGGAAGAAACAGCAGATTTAGGAAACAAAGTGCCAACGTTGGAGACACAAGGAGGGACAACCAGAGAGGAAGAACGAGGTGCAACAGGAGGATATTAAAGAAATAAAGATCAGGGATAAGAGAAAGGTAATACTGTATAAGAGTGTTGGTGTTAAAAACTTTTTTTTTTTTGTTCCTTTGCTGGTTTACTTATCTGCAATCAATAGTTGTATAAAGAAATAACAATGGGTCCTAAAATAGTGTCTTGGAACATAAAAGGAATTAGCCAGGAAAAAAAGAGGAGACATGTGATGCATTATTTGGGGAAAAGAAATTTTGATATCATATGCCTACAGGAAATCAAAATGAAGGAAGGAGATATAAAATATTTAAGGAATACTAAATTGGGGACGGTATTTAATGCAACTATAAATAAAAGGAAAAGGGGTGTTGCGATCTTTGTAAACAAAAGATATGAGGCAACATTTATTAAGAAAGATGATGATGGAAGATGGATAGGTGTAGAAGTGATAATAGATGACGTTAAATATCAGATTTGGAATGTATACGGTCCCCTAGAAAGAAAGGATTTTATAGAAAACTACAAGAAGAAATGAAAAGTTTACCAGGCAATAATATAATTATGGTAAGAGACTTTAATGGGGTATTAAACCCCAAAAGGGACAGGCTCTCAAAGAAAAGATTGCGGAGTAAGGTGCAGGGTAAATTACCTAGAAGTTTTTTTTAGCTTATTGGAAGAAATAAACTTGACAGATGTTTGGTCACATTGTTATGGGGAGAAGGCTGGTTTTACGTTCTTTTCAGAAGTGCACAAATCCCACTCCAGATTGGATATGATCATGGTAGCAAAATCAATAACAACAAAATGTAAAAAAATGGAAATATGGCCTAGAGATTTCTCGGATCACAATTTGATTGAATTAGAATTAAATACGGTACAGAGGGGAAAAAGAGGTTGGAGATTAAATGAACGTATCCTGGAAAACGAAAAATGTGTAAATAAAATTAAGAAAGAGTTAAAATATTTTTTTTTCTGGAAAATAGTGGAAAGGAAAGTAAAATGAAAGTGGTCTGGGATACAGGTAAGGCTTTTGTTAGTGGTTTATTTATTCAAAAGATGGCAGAAATATCAAAAAAGGAAAGACAGTGGGAGGAGAAAGTGAGAAAAGAGATTAGACAAAAAGAACAGGAATTACAAAAACTTCAATTCAAAAGGGATATTAAAAAGCTAGAAAGGGAAATAAGAGTGTTAAGGAAACAATTGGAAAACAAAACTGCGGAGGATTTAGCATTTAAGCTTAAAAGGATGAAACAAGATCAATTTGAAAACGCAAATAAAATAGGTAAGTGGCTAGCCCATAAGTTGAAGCAAGAGAAAGAGAAAAAAATGATAACAAAAATTAATGTGAATAATACCTTGATGACAGAACAAAAGAAAATAAAAGATAGCTTTGTAACTTTTTATAGAGATCTATTTGAAGCAAGAGACAAGTACCAAAATGAGGAGTGGCAGGACTCAAAAATTAAGCAATACAACGAAATTAAATTAAATGCAATACAAAAAGGAAAGCTAAATGCAGAGATTTCACTTGAAGAAATAAGGGAGGCAATTGGGAATCTTAAAAATCTGAAAGCCCCAGGAGAAGACGGACTGACAGCCAAGTATTATAAAACCTTTATTACAGAACTGCAGGGTATTTTACATAAGGTATTTAACCTGATTCACACTGAAGGAAAGCCAGAGTCATGGGGAAAGACAATCCTAACCCTGATTCCAAAGGAGGGGAAAGATGAGCAGTTGAGAAGTAATTATAGGCCTATCGCATTAATGAATAATGATTATAAAATTTATGCATGTATTATGGCTAGAAGGCTAAAAGATGTTTTAACAGAAATAATAAAAAAAGATCAGAATGGCTTTTTACCAGGAAGGAAAATAAAAAATAATATAAGAACTATAATAAATGCGATGGATTATTATAATAGACACAATGAGAAGAAAGCGGCAATAATCTTTGTAGACGCTGAAAAAGCCTTTGACTGTGTTAGCTGGAAATTTATGTTGAAAATTATCTCAAGAATTTGAACTGGAGAGGGGGACAAGACAAGGTTGCCCCCTGTCCCCATTACTATTTATATTTCTAATAGAATTTCTATTAAATAATATTAGGAAGAATCCAAAAATCAAGGGACTGACAGTAAAGGGTATAGAATATAAGCTGCAAGCATTTGCGGATGATTTAGTATTAATAGTGGAAGACCCGCAAAAAAATATAGAACCATTATGGGCTGAACTGAATTTATTTGGGAAGCTATCAGGATTTAAAATAAATAAAGGAAAATCGGTAATAATAACTAAAAATTTGAGAGAGGAAGAGAAGAAAGCTTTAAAGGGGAAAACCGGATGTGAAATAACGAACAAGGTGAGATTTGAAAATAATTATAAGGCGATATGGAGCGAAGTGAAAAAAAAGATGGAAACTTGGGCAAAAATAAGAATGTCTATTCTAGGTAGAATAAATGCAATCAAGATGATGATACTCCCGAAATTAACCTTTTTGTTTTCTAATCTTCCTATAAATATTAATAATAAGACAATGGAACAATGGAATAGGGATATGAGAAGATTCTTATGGAAGGGGAGCAAAGCAAGAATCAGGTGGAATAATTTAAAGGAATGTAAGGAAAGAGGAGGCTATGCCCTACCAGATCTTAAAACATATCGGTGGGCTTGCACAATGACTTGGTTGGAGGATTGGATAAAACTAGAGGATAAATATATTCTAAATTTAGAGGGGGAGAATCTGCGGTTTGGATGGCATGGTTATTTATGGTACAGGAAAACGGATATTCACAAGGACTTCATTAACAACCCATTTAGGAAGGCATTAATTGAGACCTGGAAGATCATTAAAGAAAAATTTTACTTAAAACTCCCAGGGTGGGTATCCACCCAGGAGGCATATGCAAATAGATGGGATGTAGGGACAAAGTAGTTAAGATATGAGGACCTAATAAAACCCTCGCAAACTACAAACTTGCTAATAAAATCTAGAGAAGAAATAATAGGCGAAGGAAATGCGATAAATTGGTATACATACCTTCAGTTAAAAAGAAGATTTTTTTGAGGACAGCAAGAAACCAAGAATTGAGTTAAAACAAACGGAATTAGATAAGATTATCTTTGATGACTCTGGAAAAAAGATTTCTAAATACTACAAATTATTTAGGGAATTGGAATATGAAAAGGAACCGGTTAAGCAATTTATGATAGACTGGGCTAAGGATTTGGGAAGAGGAATTCCTATGGACACATGGGAGTTAGCTTGGAAAAGAACAAATATGTTTACATGTAGTCAGGAGTTAAAAGAAAATTATCTTAAAATCAGCAATAGGTGGTATTACACTCCAGCTAGACTTAAAAAGATATTTAATAAGGAAACAGATAATTGCTGGAGGTGTCACAAGGAGAAGGGTACAACAGTCCACATGTGGTGGAGTTGTGACAAAATTAGGAAGTATTGGAATGAAATTCATGAGGCAATACAAAAAATGCTGGGAATCAGTTTCAAGAAAAAGCCTGAAATTTATCTCTTAAACATGACTTATTTCCTAAACCCAGAGGAAGAAAAAAAAGGTGTGGAAAATCCTTCTTTATATGGTAACCTTGGCAAGACTAGTGGTAGCTAAACATTGGAAGGATGAAAATGAGTTGCAAATAGAAGAATGGTTAAGGAAACTAATAAATATTAGACAAATGGACTTGCTTACGTATAAGCTGAGCGATAAAAAGAAAGGAAAAATGGATAAGGAATGGACTCAAGTGATGGTATTTCTTCAAGCAAGGTGGAATTTAGACATAAACCTGACAAGATGGAACGAATAAGCTAAGTTTTAAGCTATGGGAATATGTGGAAATTGAAAATGCGCCCCTTTTGTAAAAACATGGTTAGATAAACAGATATTCCTGGAGGATTTAAAGAGCAATGCACAATTTAATTTAGCTTTATTAGATATTGGAATTTTTTTAGATGGGGATTAAAAATAGAAATAGAAAGATGGTAAAATTGTGTATTACTTTTAGGCAAGAATCAGATGAGAAACTCAAGAAAGCAACATCAAGAATGTTTTATTCTTTAAAGAAGACAGGAAGACAAAGGAGAAGAAACAATTATCAAAGACTTTGACAGTTTGAAATTGGTTTATTTGTTATTTGTTACATTTTGATTAGTTTGTAATGGAAAGTGAGATTATTGACAAAACTAATAAAGATATATCACACAAAAAGAAATGCTGTGCAATTCAGATGTCAAGGATTGCATATAATTTTTAATACATTTTAATGCTTCTAATGTATGTTTTGAACAATTGTTTTATAAACTTTGTATTTAAGCTTTTTATTGTTTTTGTATTGTTTTTAATTTGTAAAATATGTTTAGGTCTGTTGGCATCTGCCTCGAGTCCCTATATTGGAAGAAAGGCAGCTCATGAATGAATGAATAAATAAATAAATAAATAAGTCCATCTTCACACTCACTTCGGTTCCATCCAAAGGCTGTCTGAAGGGTCTAAACACCCTAAGGCACCAAATCCTGTCTGATCTTGGAAGCAAAGCAGGATCAGCCCTGTTTAGTACTTGGACAGGACACTGCCAATGAATACCAGGTAGATTATATTTCAGAAGAAACTACCAACACCATCGCTGAATATTCCTTGCCTAAACCTCCCCCACAATAAAATTCATAGGGCCATTTTATGTCAACAGATGACTTGAAGGCACATGCATACACACACAAGTGTTACCTGACAACTAGAAAGACCATTTTCCCCTTTAAAGTACTGTTCAAAGTAAAAGCACAGTTACTTATATTCAAAGCTAGTCCTTTCGCTTATATCAAGTTTATTTAATCAGACATTTTTGTAACAAATACCAGGAAAGAAAGAAAACTATTTTAAACACCCTATAGCACTTACTACAACCCTGTTTATTTTCCCCCCCAAAGTCAGGTCACTACATACATTAAGAAATTTCATTTTGAATGACCTCTTCTTGAACTCTTAATTACTCATCTAAGTAATAACTAATCCAAGCCCTTCTAATGGTCAACTGAAAATAAGAACACATCATTATGAACAAACCACCAACATGATTCTATGATTTCCATGTGGCCAAGAGAGCTGGGCCGTTAGATCTAGAAGTACACCAGGAGTACTTTGCACCCTCCTCCTATTCTGAGATGTAAAACAAATGCATCAAAACCCCACTCTCATATTCAGGCAAGTTTCAGAAGCATTTTACAATGCTTGACTATCAAACCCACCGTTCCTGGACTCAAAACAACTGGATTTTCTTGCTTCAGAACAGAAAACATAGCAAGGTTTTTCACTTCCTAACTTGTGTAAATCCATAACAGTAAAACAATATAGCTGAATGAAGTCATAATGCCAAACCATAGGGCATACTATCTGAACTGGCAATCTATAATTGCAGCACTTGTGCTACTTTGTAATTCAAACCTGGGCTGCTGAGCTGATGGGAAACAGAAAGCAACTACAGTTTAGCTGTATGTTCGGAAGTGGGGGGGGGAAACAGTTTAAATTCTCAACTATGGTTAACAGAAACCAGTTTGACATCAGGTCAGAATAGAGACAGTCCTTTAAAAGGATGATTGTACAATCATGGAAAATAGAGGATGGGTGAACAATGAATATGATTTGGATATCAGTAATATAAGCACAATGTCTGCATTTAGTTTTTACATATTTGACTTCAGAATGGATTGTAGGTCTTACCTTTGGTGCATGCACATAATCTGTCCGTGCCCGAGCAGTATATTACAGAGACAAATTTATCTGGTTCCTCAGTACCTTCCTTTTTAGGTGGCTCTACTTTGGCCAGAATTTCGAAGTTGGAAAGATCTAAAAATTTTACATATCCACTCTGAGTGGTTATTACCAAATGTCCAAGAGTAGAGATTTCTGATCTTTTCTCTCGCTCACTGCCATTTTTAGAAGTTATTTGTATTTCCTCTCCAGGCTCCTCACAGTCATCTTCTCGATTATCCAGTATGTCTGGTGGGAGCAAAATCAATGAGGTAATGGTATCCTGGGGGTCTTTGATATGCTGGATTTTTACAGGTTCCTCTTCAAGAGTTACAATCCTAGTGGCATAGTTCATTTTATAAAGTACCAGGTAACCGCCACTAGCAATCCGCTGTTCTGGTTGAATTATTAAAGGAGTCTGCACATCTGCTGGTGACTCATGTTGGATCATACTGATATTTGCACCATTCACTACGGTAAGATTGGATTCTATTTCCCCTTTCCTTCTGTTACATAGTGCCGAGTTTAATTTATTTAAATTATTCAAGGCCTCTACTTGATTTATTGCACTCAAGGATTCAACAGGGCATGCCCGCAGTCCTATTAGCAAATGAACTCCATCTGCACAAGGAGTGATTGAGTCTACACAAAAGTTCTCCTCCTCTGCAAACTTTGGCAGTCGCAGGCACTGAACCAAAGTCCCAGGCTTGGGAACCATAGAACTCCACTTGTCAGAGTCTGGAGAAGTTAGGCTAGCTGTTGCATCTGCAAATTGCTGAATGTATGTCACAGGAGGATCCTGCAAGAGCAGTTGCTCCTGACTATCCAGCTCCATCTCTATGATCTGTGGAACTGTAAAACCATCATCGTGTAAACTTTTACTCATGATATTGTTCATCTGTGAAAATATTTTTCCGGCTTTTTCATCAGATTCCTTAATGCTGTAAAGCAGCAATATAGGTGAAGTCCTCCTTACCAGAGGAGAATTCAATTCTGAATTAGTACAAGATTCGTTGTCAGTTGATCCCTGGTCTGACACACTACCACCTTGAGTCCTGCTTAAATCATCCAGTGACCTCTGAGAATTACTACTGACAGGAGAGGTAGCAGGTGATTTGTATGTTAATAAACCTCCAGCTAATAAACAAGGAAAGGGAATGTTGTGGTGTTCCAGATGCTTTTCCTTCATCTTTTCACTCTTACAGTTAGATAGGCAGGGATTTGCCCCAAGTTCTTCTAAATCTTTCACTGTATCTTCAAGTACATTTGCAACTATTTCCCACTGAAGTTTCTCAGGCTGCTGAAGAATGCTGAGGGCTGTTATATCAAGGCTCACATCCATGGTTTCCTTTTGGGATGTATGTCCTTTAGGATAAAGCAAACTGTGTTAGAAAAACAAATTCATCAATATTTGAAAGAAATTATGAAAATCCTATCAACTAAGAGAGTAATTACAGATTTTCTCAATTAAGGTAGTGTCTAGGAAGGTGAACCAAAATAGCATCTGTTTAACACATTATTTATTAGCAAATCTAGGGTTGACACAATTAACAGGCAGTTACAGTCAATCCTGGTTGGCTGGCAAGCATGCTGCTTACATTCCCATGATATTACATGTGTATGTTTACTTTATATAGGAAAATGCCTAAAAGTGTAACGTGCAAGGAAACAGATTGCTTATAGAGAGAATTTTCACCGCATGAAATTATCCGATAGCATCCTAGTAAATACATCTAAAAAACCTAGGTACTTTCTGCCTTGCCATAATATTTCCAGATAATGGGTTAAACACACATTTTTAATATTTCTGCAATACTACATTACATCTCATCATTTCAGTACAGTGGATGGGCCACACTCCTATTCCAAGTACAAAGCACTATTAATGCTCTTCTTCATAAAGGAGCACTGCACAAAATTCTTTTTGGCTGATAATGAATGGACCTTGCATCCAATCTGCATAGCAGATTTCATCACCGGTTGCATCCGCACTGCAGAAGTAAGCCAATGTAACACCACTTTTTTAGAGTGGTTTTTTTTTTGGGGGGGGGGGGGTTCTTTTCAACTGCCATGGCTCAATGATATGGAATTCTGGGAATTGTAGTTTGTTGTGACACTAGAAATCTGACAGAGAAGGCTAAATGTCTCACAGAACTACAGTTCCCAGAATTCTACACTACTGAGCCATGACAGTTAAAGTGGTGCTACCTGGATTATTTCTGCAGTACAGATGCAGCCACTATCACTTGTGGAAAATGGCTGTCTCAGGAATAAGCAGCACTTTTAAAGAACATATGTATTCCAACTGGAAAGAGAATTAAAAAAAACACCAACTTGCTATATGCATGGGCCAAGTGAAGTCTCAGGAATGCACATTCCATTTTCCTTCATGGTTTTCGGAAAGAAAATGTATTTGGCCTGTTAGCCATGCTCAAACTTGGCAAAGAGCAATTCAGTTTTAACAAGTTATCACACTATGATATCATGCCTTATTAAATTATGATTGCATAAATCACCATTTACTGATTTTGGATGAATCAGCAGAATAGCTCAGTGCCCCATGGACTGAAACTACAGTATTAAATATCTCCCCTGTATGCACAATGCTGAGGGGACAGCCCAAAGCATACGCCAGCTCACTTATGTTAATAAAAAAGGATTCATTACACTCTATCTTAATTGTATTCATTCACATGTAATATCTAGTCATGGTCTGGATCTCACCATGTGCTACATCCTTCACACACTTCAGTTCCCTCCCTGTCTTCCAAGGTCAAAGCCAAGCATAATTTGCCTTTTTTTATCCATACAATGCAGATCAGTTTCCCCAGATAATACAAGCTCAAAACCATTCTTCAGCATTACATGTGAATAAACCTATAAAAGTAAATGGAAAGTAAACTCCCTGGCTAGGAACACTATCACATAGATGTCTTATGTTGTCTTTTTCTAATTCATTTATTCATTGGAATTTATCCCACCTTTCTCCCAAAACAGGATTCTGATACAATAATGTTTCCAACATGGAAATATACAGTACAGCGCGCCCGTGTCATACGCAGGCGCGCCTTACGTGGCTTGAGCATATGCGCTCAAGCTGCGGGGCGCGCGCGGGGCGGCACGTCCCATTCAATTGAACGGGCGCGTGCGCCCGTTGCACCCCGCACGCCGCCGCACCACCATGCACAAGCCACATTGTTTACAATGGGGCTTGAGCATAGGCGGAATTCGCCTTACGCGGAGAGATCCGGAACGGATCCCCGCGTAAGGCGAGGGCCCACTGTATAACATCTGAAGTTCTTTGGAAATGCAAATGCTCAATGACTATTTCAGAGTTTGCAATTTGTTAAAGATAAATCAAGATATTTTAAAGTCTAAAAGCAGCACAGGTAATGTTAGCTCTTTACTGCCTTCAATCTATTTAAATCATTACCAGTGGTCATACATCACACACTGTACACTAAAGAAAAAAAAAATCTATGCACTTACCAGTCACTGATTCTGATCTGGAATGCTCTTCACTGTCTGAATCATCCAGTAAATCATCACTAGACAAAGATTAGAGATAGTGAAGTCAAGAGAGGCAATTTTAAATGGGAAAGCCAAGGAAGTAATAAAAATTTTGTAAAACACTTGAAATCTTAAGATAAGATGTTAGTAAACAGACTCTAAAAAGGTAGAACAAACAACATTACTAAATTTATATCACAATGTTTTCTCCTACGGGACTCAAAATGGCTGCTGCTGTTGTTATTGTTACTACTATTATTGGGAACCATAGAACTCCACTTATCAGAGTCTGGAGAGGTTAGGCTAGCTGTTGCACCTGCAAATTGCTGAATGTATGTCACAGGAGGATCCTGCAAGATCAGTTGCTCCTGACTATCCAGCTCCATCTCTATGGTCTGTGGAACTGTAAAACCATTATCGTGTAAACATTTACTCATCATATTGTTCATCTGTGAAAATATTTTTCCGGCTTTTCATCAGATTCCTTAATGCTGTAAAGCAGCAATATAGGTGAAGTCCTCCTTAGGAGAGCCCCTGTGGATACTAAAATCTGTGACTGCTCAAGTCTCACTTTGTACAATGGGAGAGTAAAATGGTGTCCCTTATATAAAATGGCAAAATCAAAGTTTGCTTTTTTGCTTTTTTAAAAAATTCAAGTCATGGCTGGTTGAATGTTTATAAATATATATAAAAGATGCACAAGCCACTGATGAGCCCATACAGCTCAGAGTTTCGCTGCACTTGGGCCCAGCATCACCTCCTATTTGAAATACATCCACTGTCAGATGATGCTTTAAGCCAAGAGAAAGCACTTGTCTCCCCATCCCCTACCCAGCTGTAAATTCCTGGTAGGGAATTTGTTTGTGGACCTACATGAGCAGTGGGTGGGGGTAAAGCCCCATCCACACTTTACATTACACCCCATATTTTCACCCTCTCTTATAAGAAGAGAAAGAAAAAAAGAAAACAGTGTGTGGTAACAGCAGTGATCCCAAGGTAATCATGGCAGCTACTCTCCCCACCTGCCCACAGAAAGGTGGCTCCCTTATTCTGGGAGAAGCTTGCCAGAAACAGCCCAACCAACCTGTCTTTAGAAAAAAACAAAACAAAACAAAACCCTCATTTTCTCCCAATTTGAGAGCCAAGAGTTCAGCCCAAATGTTCTGGGGCACATGAGATATGGCTGGGTGTCTCACATTGCTCTTGCTCTACACTAGGATTTGTAGGATCAGAAAGGGGCCCACAGGTTCACATGACCCTTTGTCATATGCACCTTCACTTTGAGTTTGTAATTTAGCACTAAACTGTGCATGATGTCTGGTCTGATTAAAAATGGCTAGTATTTGCACTCCAAAACAGTCAAAAATGCACCTCAAATTGAGGTGGGTGGGAGGGCAAGCATTAACCATACTTGAAAATACAGACACCATAGCAAAATATGGTTACTACTGAATTTCAAAATAATGTGAGAGAGAAACAGGAGAGACCATGCAACTCATGTTTGTTCTTCTAAACTCCAGTTGGCAAGATTCTCTATATTGGATGATGGTAACTACATCCAAACAAGGAACTAGAGATGGGTGCATGGATGCTCATTTCTATCTCGTCCCTTCCTTCTCCCATCACATAGCAACTTTAGCAGATATTTACTGGCTTTCATTAATTCAGAACTCCCTGTTATGTCAAACCATTGGAGCTAAAGAGAGGAAAGTATTTTATAAATTTAAAGTGCTGTACAAATAATGTAATATTTCTTGTAAGAATTTTCTTGGTAAGAACATCTTATAACCTTCTTTCAAAAACAGACTTCTTATTCTCTTTACACATAGAATTGGAGTGTTTTCGCTATTTATTTTCTTTTCGAAGCAGCCGATATACACAAACCCTTATGAAGTTACAGAGGCTCTACAGCTTCTGTACAGAAATATCCCAAAAAACAAATAACAAAGTATACAAGTTGATAAACAGTACAGTATATGGGACTGTTACTAAGTAAGCTTTTACTTTGTTAAGAAGTATGTTTCCCTTCAGTAACCTTTGAGAAAGCTCTGTAGAGCCTCACTTTCAAAGGATAAGGAAAAATTCTCAAGTTTCAAATTAAAATGTCTTGTTGCTGTGTGCCTTCAAGTGATTTTCAACTTATGGCAACTCTAAGGCAAACTTATTATGGGTCTTTCTTGGAAAGATTTGTCAGAGGGGGTTTGCCATAGCCTTTCTCTGAGGCTGAGAGGATGCTACCTGCCCTAAATCACCAGTGGGTTTCCAGAGCCAAGTGGGGGTTTGAACCCTAGTCTCCAGAATCTTGGACTAACACTGAAACCACTACCCCACATTGGTTCTCACTTCCCACTTAAAATACAGTTACAGTCTAGGAGATAGTACAGTGGGACCTTGTTATCTGCTGGGGTTTGGTTCCAGGATCCCTCGTGAATAACAAAATCCATGGATGCTCAAGTCCCATTAAATACAATGGCAGAGCAATATAGTGTCCCTTATATAAAATGGAAAATCAAGATTTGCTATCAGGAATTCATACTTTTTTGAATATTTTCAAGCCGTGGATGCTTGAATCCATGGTTAAAAAATCCGTGTATAAGGAGGGCTGACTGTGTGTCATTGATCAAGAGTACGAACAGCTGAGGCAAGAAAGATTTATCTAGAGAGGACCAGTGATATACAAAGAATTATGAGAAAGGTGACAAAATTCTGGGTACAGTGTGGCAAGTGACAATGGAGAAGTATCGTAGAGGGTGAGAGAGGCACAAAGAAAAAAGAGCTTGCCTGCTTCTCACCACTATTTCAGGGCTTATCTTACATATATAAAAGCCCATGTTCACACTATTTCAAATGTGATTTTTTTTCCTGTCCTTTGTCTACACTGTTCTTCCTGTCTTTGGCCCGTTACAGACGGGCTAGAAAGTACACGCAGAGCGCGTACTAGGGTTAAGAGGGGGCGGTGCTTCTGCACCGCCCTAACTCTAGTGTGCGCTCTGCGCGCACAAAATGGTGGCGCCCGTTCCACATGGCCGCTGCCATCGATACATGACGACCGCACCGTCTCCAAACGAGGCAGCGCGGTTGTGATGTATTGGGGTCGCGGCAGGGCGCCTTTCCGCGACCCTGGAAGGAGCTCCGTTTCGGAGCTCCTTCCTGGTTTGGTCTGCTGGGCGCAGCCTTTAGACGGCTGCGCCCAGTGGACCAAAGGAGAAAGGGACCAAACGGCCCCTTTCTCCTTCTCCCCTCTGCCGTGGGGTGTCCTTGGGGCTTCCAGCCCCAAGGACACCCTTTTCCAGGCTGTGGGGAAGGGGCCATTTGCCGCTTCCCCACAGCCCAGAAAGCAGCGGATCGGGGCCTCAGCGGCTGCCGCTCTGGCCACTGAGGCCCAGATCCGGCGGGGAAAGGTGCGCCTACAGGCCGCCCCTAAGGGGCGGTGTGGAACGCGCCTTTCCCTCCTTTGCAAAATTAAATCACAATTAAAAAAAGGAAACTCCTCTTTTCCTAGAAAAGATTTTGAAGTAGCATCCCTGTATTCCCCCACTCATACTCAGCTTTATGCAAATATATATACCATTAAGCATTCCAATAGTAATAAAAATGTAATTTTTTTAGCATTTTCATTTATCACTGAAGTTAGGTTTTATTCACATACCTGTCTCCTTCCAGTTTTGGTATATCTGAACAGCTTGATGAATCCTCTATCCATGCTATTGTTGGTCTCCTTGAATCTACCCCTGAGCTCTGCTCACCAGACAACACAAGCTGTTGTACAATTACTGGATCATAAGCATTGATCTCAAACTTTAAGTGCACCTAAACAAATTAAAACATAATTAAATTTAGACTGAAATTTATTTTTAGCAAAATTAGCATTCAAACTCTTAATGAAAAGATACCTTCATAAGTTTTGAAACATCCCATATACAGATCTTTCCTCTTTTTGTTGCAGCAGCTAAAAAAATGAGGACAGCTTCCAGATCCAAAGCAGACTATCCTGTCTGTACCATCTGTACAGGGAAACTGTGCTGGACTTGTTGCCAGTGTGACCGAGAGGGGTACGTTCTGCGTGTGTTCACCTTTCACAAATGGGCAGTTTGGGGAATGTCTTTCATGTTCAGACCTTGATGGAATAGAAAGGTAAGTATTAAAATGCAAGAGTGTTAATTTCTCTATTAGCAATTTCACATATACTTGGCTCAGCAATATATCAAATGAGATTATTATCAAGATGATTTAAAAAACAAAACAGATTAGAACATCTGTGAATGGAACCGCCTGCTGAGAAAGTGATTTTTGCCAACTCCTCTTTCTCTATAAAGATCCAAATACTTTCTGAAAATCTGCTGGGGGGAGGGGAGAGATGTTGGAAGTATTCACTGCAATATTGCAGGAGGAGGCAAAGGTGAAATCAGTGAAAACTGCTTCCTTCCCTTTTACAGAATTCAGATCAAACCCAATAACTGAAAGCAGCTAAGAGGATATTTTTGAAATTGTTAGTAATTACACTGTAAAAATTACTGAAAAACTATATAATTTAAATACTGAAAGTACTTCAAAATTTGAGAAATCATAATAAATTCATCCATTAATTAACTGCAAAAACACTCATTTTCTAGTTTTCATGGACAATGGCTACCTATTCTTTTATATACAGTACTGGCTTCCTGAATATAGAAGCATCTTCTGGGAATGTTCTTATATATTAATTAAGCAAGATGATTTTTAAAATGTTACTCTGTTCTGAACCTTTTATCTACTTAGCCATTTAGATATATTAAAGCAAAGACATGGTAGTCTGAAGATCTAGATTATTATAAGTAGATCAAATAAATTTCATCTATAGAAGATTGCATTTAGAGTAGAATATTTAGAATAAGAGTGATTCTACGTTCTCACCAAGGTTCATCTGTTGGCTCCCAGCATACCAAGCATACACTACATGTAAAACACATGGCTCTGTCATCTCCTGATGAGGCAGGCTATGGTCAAAGGACAAAAAAAGAAGAAGAATGCTAAGTTATAAGAACCTATAAAAACTAAAACTAGTTAACTTCAGCCTAAGAGAGCAGGGCTGCACACATTTGGAAAACAGGCTTAAACCTCAGCTTAATTTCATGGAAATCAGCATAGCAGAGGAGTGCACAGTCTGATCCTCCAGATTACTACCCTCTGCTGTCAGGAGTGTGGCCCTCAACCACTTTTCCATACTACACCACTTATCAGTTGGGCTACAATGAAAAAATTGTTCTTCTGTCACTGCTACTGACAAACAGCAATCCTGTTTCTGAAACTGCTGTTCTAGTGGACATCACTGAGAGAATGAAAATGAAAAATCTCTCCCAATACCTAGAGATCCAAATTCTGAGAGAACTGTTCTACCAATGCTACTAGCATCAAGGCAACAGTCATCTCAGTGGGAATCACAGATGTAAGTGGGATGCTGGAGGCATTCATCCCCATCACCTTGGCAGTGGTTCTTTGATCTCATTCCTGTTCTCTGCCATCTTCACTGTCTAGCTCACACATCCATATATGGTGATGAGGAATACAATGGTTTGGAGGATTCTAACTTTAGTGCTCAGTTGTATATCTCTGCTCTTTGTCTAGCTCTTTCATACCTGCCCTTCCCATTCCTCTTCTTATTTCTTAACTACAGTCCCCATTCTGATCAGTGTTTGATCCTAGGTACGGGAACTTTTTAGCTCTTTAAATTTCCTTATTGTCCAAATTGAATTTGTGTAGATCATCCGTATTCATTATTTTTGTTTTCTTTATGTTCAGCAACAAGCCTGCCTTTGCATTTTTTTCCTTGACTTTCCTTAGTAATTGCTCCATAATGTTTTCTGCTAGTAATATACCTAAGACTTTCTCCTGGCTTCACTCCTCCCTCATCTGAATCTAAACCTGCTTTTCTTGTTATATTTTCTGCATACAAGTTCAAAAATAGGGGAATAGAATGCATCCTCGCCTGACTCCTTTGCCAATTGGGAACTATTATATTTCTCCAAATTCTGTTCTGATAGTACAGATTTCTCATTAGGACAATCAGATGTTTTGGTCCCCTACTGTTCTCTCTTTACACATTGTCCCTAGGAAAACGTATTCGTTCTTTTGGTTTTTCCTATCATCTGTATGCTGATGACACTCTTTCCACCCCTGACCTTTCTCCGGGGTTTGAACAGAAAGTTTCATCTTGTCTCACAGCTGTCTTGCAGTGGATGTGCCATCAGCGTTTGAAGCTCAACATGTCCAAGACGGAGCTTCTTGTCTTTCTACCTAAGTCCACCCTTCAATATTCCTTTTCTGTTACTGTTGACAACATCTCTATTCAGCTGGTCCAGGAAGCCTGCAGTCTTGGCTTCATTTTTTATTCTTCTCTGTCGTGTATCCCCAAGATCCAGGCCACAGCCAAGGCCTGTAGATTCTTACTCTACAATATTGCTAAAATCTGTCCATTTCTCTTAGCCTCTACTGCCAAGACTCTGGCCCATGCTCTGGTCATCTTGCGACTAGATTATCGTAACCTCCTTCTGGCAGGGCTTTCTCTCTCTCATCTCCGTCCTTTAATTTCAGTCCAGCATTCAGCGGCACGCATTATTACATCCGCTCGCCATCTGACCATGTTTCTCTTCTATTATCATCCCTTCACTGGCTCCCCTTCGCCTTCCATATTCAGTATAAGCTTCTGTTGTTAACTTTTAAAGCTCTGCATGGGCTGCCCCCCCCCCCATTTATCTGAACTTCTTTTTCCTCACCTTCCCAATCATGCCCTCCATTCTGGTTGTCAGGGCCTGCTGTCCCAGCCCAGGCTCTCTACTGCCTCATCCTGGATTCGTCCCTTTTCACTTGCTGCCCCTCACTCCTGGAACCTCCTTCCCCCACAACCAAGGGTCATCACTTCTTTAACAAGTTTCAAAACTGAGTTGAAGACTATATTGTTAAGGGAACCGTTCCCAGGCACTGTGTGACTGTTTATCCGATTGTTATCTGATATTTTATTTTAGCTGATCTCTAATGTTCTCAATTCATTGCCTCCTCATTTTATCTAATTCTATCTTGTATTACTATCTATTGTTTTAGATGTATTTTGTAGAATGTACGCCATTGGCAGGTTTCATTTTTATCAAATTTATTGTCTGTATGTACAGCGCTGTGTAAATCTACAGCGCTATATACATA
>NC_056522.1:58369043-58436408 GCF_019175285.1 Sceloporus undulatus
AATAATAATAATAATAATAATAATAATAATAATAATAATAATAATAATAATGTAGTGGCACTCACATGACCTTAAGAGCCACCCATAATGTTTTGTGATCTATACAGTCAAATGCTTTGCTGTAGTCTATATATGGTGAGAAATATTGTACATACACAACTATCAAGGCAGACTTATTCTGAAATGCTTTCTTTGGCTTTTGACTAGGCCATAGAGTAGTATGCTGTTATGAAAGCTTTAATAAACAATGTGAATGAAAGAGACCAATATAATGCTGAGTTACTGGACTGCTTTCCAAATTGTGTCAAGGCACCCAAATAGCTTAATGATCAGAAATAAAAGGGATTCACATTTATTTGATCTAAAGGCACAGTACTAATGGAAGTTCACCATATTTTCAGTAGCAGATTTTTTTTTAGCACTCAGCATAAAGCACAATATATTGTTGCACAGTAGTACTTATTTGACATTATTCATTTACTTATTTGACTTTCATTTTGAGCAACTAAATTGGCAAAAGCCAACATGTTTTGCTTCTACTGTACACTGAAACATTTTGTTGGCTAATCACTCTAATATATAATGTGATTTACTGCAACTTTCTGGAATAAAGAACAAACTAATCAAAAGTGCTGTTTGTTTTCAAATAATCTACATAGCATCTTCTAGAACTGTTGCCTGCAACACCCATAAACCTCAGCCAATTATGCCTAATGATCAGCCATTGCAGGAATTGTAGGCCAAGGTAGCAAACTTCTAAGCTTCCCAGTTTAGGTATCAACATTTTACCTGATGATAGAATCCAGCTTGAGCCATGGGATCTGGTTGTGCCCACCTGTAACCTACATGAGGCCATGAAGTGAATGTTTCCCGTCGGTTAGCCTCACTATACATTAAAGACCTTTAAAGGGGAGAAAGGAAAAACAACTTCAGAAGATTCCAAGTGGTGCCTAATTGCTATAACCCCTCCTGAATATCATCCTCCAACACAAAAAACAAAAGCATTCCTTAGCTGCACTTTGCTCACAGAGCTTGCTAACATAATCAACTATATCTCCTACAAGCATGCAAAATTCTACACAAATGGGAAAATGCAAAAAGTGCATCTCTAAAAAATGTTGTGTCGTTGCAGGAGATATGCAATAACAACTACCCACACTGAGCCAAATGCAGCTGCAGTGCTCCATATGATTGGGACTCTTGGTACCACCCTGATTATGGTAGTTACTTATCTGCATTCACTCAAACATGGATAGAGCACTGATGTAACATTTCCAGTGTCAACCCTGGAAGGTTGGGTGAGGGAGACAGGGCTGGAGAGTACATCCCTCTCCGCTCTTCATGTTGAATTTTGAATTAAACAGAGGCTGGGTGGCCACCTGTTGGGAGAGTTTTGGTTGAGTATTCCTGTATGGCAGGGGGGTAGGGCTGGATGGCCCCTATAGTCTCTTCCAACCCTATGATTCTATGTCTTAAGAGGGCTTCTCCCACCCATCCTGTTACACGGAACATCCAACCTTTTCATGAACAAAAACTTTTCAGTAACAGCACTGTCCCCCAAATACCTATTGCCCTCAGATCTAATTGAAAGTACATAACTTGAAAAGCACAGTCAATCATATTGACTGTGCTTTTCAAGATATGTACTTTCCACCCATTCTAGCCACAACCCACCTGACTGTCTTGCAGGACAAAAATAAAAGAACACAACAATCTGTATTTTTCATGTTCATTGACTTCTGCTACGTAGCACCTCTAACCATTTTCTCTATCAGGAATGTAATAAATCAGTAGTGGAGAAAGTGCAATCTATGGACTACATGGAATCCCAGTTTTGTTATATGGAGCCACACCGGGCCCCTGCCCTTCCATTCCACCCCCACCCCCGCCCAGGTTATAAACATACCCAAACTATAATTAGCTGCTCCTGAAACAGCCATTTTCTAATAAACATTTCCTCCAACTTTTCAAACTGGCCAAAAATTGGTTAGACCCCCTAAAGGCAAAACAGGAAATAGACTTTCAGCCACTTCCAAGTACAATTTTCAGCCAAAAATGAGATAAAGTTTGGGGTTAAAAACTGGCCTCCACATCCAGTACTGTTGCCTATTCCTAATGTAAAGAAAGTCTGCCTGCAAAACTCCAGCTCAGCAATAGCAGCTTCATTTATATACTGGTTCATACCATACTGAGAAGTTTCTAAGCACTTTACAACTGTAAGCTAACAACTCCAACTTACCATGCCAAATGCAACTCACTAGCCATGGAAGAGAAAGAGAACTACAGACATCTGCTTATCAGACATCTGAGAATTCCAGGAGATTGCTGTTATCTGTATTTGACCTTGTGAGTTACAGGTTGTTCAGGACTACCATTACTCACGCAATTCCCATTCACAAACAACTGTACAGTGGGTGAGTACACATACCCAAGCTGTAGTTTTCAGAAATCTATGCTCCCATCAATCATTTCAATTCTTCTCTTGAAGATTCATGTATTCTCTCCAAAACTATCTAGAAACATTAGACTATAACTAACATTTTAAGACTGTTAAACCCTTACATCTTGCATTGCTTCTTCAATTCAGATTCCTTCCAAGTATGTTCAGATTAAGAATGATAACACACACGCATACAGACACAGACTGCAAAACAACTTAAAAAAAAGTCAATTATTTTTTTTCTCCATACCTATCCACTGATCGGCCAGGCCCAACACCAAGCTCAGGTCGTGCACTAGGTAAGAGGTAAGATAATCTATCCATTACAGATGAAGCTACAGGTAAGGCAGCAATGTTTTGATTTATCTTCTTGAGTTCATTTACAATGGCACTGGCAACAGACTTCAATACATGATGGGGGAGATGGAACGTGACTGTGGCCCACTAGAAGAGGGAAAAAGCATACTTTTTAATCTCAAAATAATTATAGAACACTGGAGTCATGTAAGAGAAGTTTATCTCATGCACAACAAATATGGATCTGCTTTTATTTCTTCTACAGGAAGCTACACTAATCACAAGATACTTTAAGTATTAATTATGCCATACTGTACAAATGTAACCAGTCTGCATGGTAGTCCTCAGACCTTGCCTGTGTAATACCTACAAGCAGAAACAATTACATGGGGGGCGGGGGGGGGGAGAGACAACCATTACCTACTGTAGTTAATCAGTTCCCATGAAACTTTTGATACCATGACAAATCAGAAATGATATGTGGAAACAGAAAAACTTTTGGAAAATGGTTAAAACTGATACAGATTTTACACTGACAGAGAGACTCTCCTGATTTCCAGATTCATTCTCTCACACACACCCCACATGATGTTCTGGAGAGTTCCCCGAGCTTGAGCCACCTCTTGCAGATACTGTACAAGGGACTGTAGCAAAAAGGGAAACGTGGAAGCTCTGTCTGTATAAACAGAACTCTACTTGTGGTTTTCTCAGTTCAAGCCATTATTTCTAGCCCTTCTTTAGGGCAATGCCTATGACTCTTGCTTTGTAATCTGTGGAAACTCAAAAAGCAACCTTGGAACTGAGCCAATTTCACTCAATAATTGAGAGTAATTTTTTTTAACCTGGAATCTGAAAGGATTAATTTCCAAGCTCAGTCAAACATACACCAGTGATTCAACACAGCAGTTGCTAAGCTATCTGTGTTTAGTAAGAAGTTATTAGAAAACAGGACTTTCACAAACTCCCTTAAGAGGCCTTTTTTCTTTTATATTTTCTGAATATAAAGCCTGAATGTTCAAGATCAACTTTAAACAGAAACAATAATTTAATAACTGACTAGAAAGTAAATGATTCTGGAAAGACTGAAGACTGAATCTTTTTGGCAATCTCAAGTACCGTACACACTCGACTATAAGTCAAGAAATTTGCCCCCAAAGGGTCAACTTATATACGGGGGCAATAAGTTAACATTGCTTATAAAGCTCCTAAAAGAAGTGCCGACCCTTTCTTTGTAGCCAGAGATCTTTAAAGAGCTCCCTGTTTGAGTCCCCATGCACTCTCCAATCTCTCTCTCTCTCTCTCTCTCTCTCTTTCTCTTTCTGGTATCCCTGTTTTCCTTCTTAGCCAGAGCTAAGAAACAGCTGCTGAGACTAGGGAGAGAGACATTATGCCCAGGCTTGTACCCCGTTTTGCAAGCCATGAGCCTGGGAAATGCTGAGGGGGATGGGAAGAGAGAGAGAGAGAGAGAGAGAGAGAGAGAGAAAGGTTTGTACCCTGTTTTGCAAGCCATGAGCCTTGAAAATGGTGATGAAGGGAAATGAGAAAGCGAGAGAAGTTTGTACTCCGTTTTGCAAGCCATGAGCCTTGGAAATGCTGGTGTTAAAGGGAAGAGAGAGAGAGAGAGAGAGAGAGAATGTGTGTGTGTGTGCGCGTGCGCGCATGCACGTTGAGGGCCCCCCCCCCATTTTCCATGCCAAGACTGTGACCCTTGGCAGAGGTCCAGAGGAAGAGAAGTGGTGCTTTGTTTTCCCCTTTAGATCTTTTGTAACGTGTCCCAGTGTTTGGCCCTCGACTTATCCATGGCTCATATCAAAAGCCATGATTTTGGCCTCAAAACTGTCCTCAACTTCTACATGAGGTCGACTTATACACGAATATATACGGTAGATATATGATTCACCATTCAACAGCAGACACAATGAATCCGCTCTCATTGAGATTTCCAGTATGATGTGGCTTGGAATATACACAAGACTTCCCCTTTCAGACTATCAGTGCATAGCTGAGGAAGCAGCAGCAAACTATCGGGATGAGAACAGTGGCATAGCCTAATCACAGAGGCTTCAAGTGATAAAAAAACATAGAAAGTTAGAAAAATACTAATATCTGTTTGCATTCTGAACCTTACATGCCATTATATAATGACATTATGACATGGAATTTCATGTTATTCAAGCCTGATTATTTTATTTAAAATATTACAGTACTGCCTTTCCAAAGTAGTTCTCAAATTAAAAATGAAAAACACAAAAGTAGGATATAAAACAGACAAACATAAAAGCTTGAAGGCAGTCACTAACTAGTTTAAGGCTAGATTATGCATAAATGCCAGTAAAAAAAAACAAAAACCTTTAAACATTAAACACAGGATAGATCATCCAAGAGAATAAAGCATTAAAGAGATTGGAAAGGATACCTTACCTTTGCAACTTTGTGGTTTGCTGCTGTTTCATGTGAGGTATTTTTTAAGCCATCTTTCAATTGTGCAAGAAACAAATCATAGCCCTCTGTGCTGGAGACATCTACTTTCTCTATGCAAGCTGATAACAGTTGTTGAGCCTAAAGTGTGTGGACAAAATTAGTAATATCTGAATAATCTGAAGCCCTGATTCAATATTATTATATTTGCTTTTAACATTTCTCGAAGAGGCACTCTAGGAATCTCATGAACCAAAATTACATAAGAATCTTGACACTAATCCCTCCTTTCAAAAGCACAATACTGTAAGGTTGTCTGGATGCTGGATCAAGGCATACATTTAACATAGGAAAGGCTTGTGACACTCTACACCTCACATTTACCACTAAGGCATAAACCACTTCCATTGAGAGGCAACTGAGGTTCCAGATGAAAAAAATTATTCTGATACTCTGATCATGTATGTTTTCTCCTGGCTTGCTGAACAAGTAAAATCCGTGGAAAAGCAAGCTGATGTGGCAAAGCAACACTGAAGTGAAGTTGAAGGCTTTCATGGCTGGCATCCATAGTTTTTTGTGGGCTTTTCGGGCTTTGTGGCCATGTTCCAGAAGAGTTTCTTCCTGACGTTTCGCCAGCATCCTTTGCATACTCTCCCACCCCGAGGCCTGCCATTAGCAACAGAACAATACACATGCAAATCACTTCTGCCTTCCCAGGTCATATAGTATATATATACAGTATATACCCAACTCCTTTCCAGGAAAGCATTCTCTGAAGATACCAGCCACTGATGCTGGCGAAATGTCATGAAGAAACTCTTCTAGAACATGGCCACATAGCCCGAAAAACCCACAAAAAGCAACACTGAGGGCTTGTTAAATTGTTGTAACTTTATCATAAGTAATTGAAAAGATAGTTCAGACAAAAGAAAGTCTATTAGTGATGCAAACATGAGTAAATTCTTATTATTATCAAACCACTAAGCATCTGAAATCCCAGAGGTGAAATTAGCCCTCCCAGTTATTCATCATCAGTCACCAATCAGGAGAAATACCCAGTGAGAGGCACAGAGGGCAATTTCCAATACAGTGGTGCCTCGGGTTACGAAATTAATTCGTTCCGTGGCACCGTTCGTAACCCGAAAAGCCTTCGTAAGCTGAATTGCCATAGGCGCTAATGGGGAAAAGCCGCGATTCCGTGCAAAAAAGCCGAAAAAAGCACCAAAAGTTTTTTCGTAACCCGAAAAAACATTCGTAACCCGGAACAATGTTTTCCTATGGGATTTTTTCGTATCCCGAAAATTTCGTAACCTGGGTATTTCGTATCCCGAGGTACCACTGTACTCCCAAAAGTTTACCTGGCCTTTTATATTACCAATAATTACTCATCTACATAGGAAGAGCACTGATATTCAAGAAAAACACTGAGTTGCTAAACAGAAAGTTAACATGGAAAAATAACAAGCGTGATTTGAACATTAGGAATGAACAAGGAGAAACATAGAAATAATGTTTATTTATTTGAATTTGTGGTAAACTCTGTATAAGTGCTTTAGGATAGAATTAACCAGTTAGACCAGGTAAAACATTAAAAAAAAAAAAAGCAGATGCCAACTAAGAACATAGAAGCTGGTATGACACATTTTGTTCAGCTAATAATAATATTTGTTCATTACTGACTACACTTGCCCCTCCATTTTTGTGGACTTGAAGTCCACAGTCTCAATTATTTATGGAGAGGTGAGCCCCATTGGCTAACATGGCGCGCACTCAAGAGCGCATGGCCATTCAAGCCAATGGGGCTTGAATATATGTGAGTTTCCAATTTTTTGGGAGGGGGGAAGCGGAACGGTTTTTTGTACTTCAGAAAACAAAGGCCAAGGACAATACTTAGACCAATATAACAACGGAAAAAGGCATTATAAGTGCAGTAACTATAATAAAAATACCATATTCCTAGCTTCACTGTGCTACCATATTCTGGACCAATGGAATCATTGCCATCTGCACATTTAAGCATCCATGGACGGCAAGCCTTCATTGTTCCCAATGGTGGTGCATGCACATGGCTGCGCTGCCATTAGGGACAGCCCCCATTGTCCCAAGTAGCAGCACGTGCATGCCACCATGCCACCATTAGGGACAAGGGAACTTCATCTGAAGTCCTGTTCTTCCTAACGGCGGCGTAGCCACATGCAATGTGCCGCAATTGGGAACAACAGGACTTGAAGTCCCATGGATTTTGGTATCCGCTGAAGGGAGCAGAACGGATACCCCCGCGGATACTGAGGTCCCACTGTATATGCAAATAAGGAGCAACGACACCGTTCTTTCTTCTAGAACTAATAGCAACTCCTAATGAAATGTAAACCAATTACAGTGCACCCGCATTATACATGGCTTTGAGCATATGTGCAAAGCCACACAGGAGCGCACGGGGCGGCATGTCCCATTCGGATGAATGGGGCGTGCTCCCATAGCACGTGCACATTGCCGCATGCACAAGCCCCATTCACCTGAATGGGGCTTGAGCATGCCCAGTATTTGGCATTGGGGGGGGGGGGGGTCCGGAACAGATCTCTTTCATAAGCCAAGGGCGCACTGTACCTGGAATACTCCAGTTGTATTGTAGCATATGTAAAACATTTTCCATTAGTCACACATTCACACACAATTGGAATCCCAGAAAAAAAATCCTGAAGTAGTAGGAATATCATAAATTGCTTACCTCTGTCACTGGCAATTCTAGCTGAACCACATCATCTTGCTTAGAAACAGGTGTTTGCAGAGCTGTGTCCAACAACAAGATGCCATTCAGATCTTTTCTACAGCCAACAGCATAATCATCCACAAAGATGACTTTATCCACAGCAGAAATGTACTGACATTTCACTCGTCCACCTGGTTTAGCTGTACAAAGTTAAAAAAGAGAACTATGTTAAAACTGATATTCACCACACTCAATTAGTCCTGGAGAAAGGAAATAAGCACTATGTCTTTTTAAAACTTCAAATCATTAATCTACTTCAAATTATCCAAGCCATCACTGGAATCAAGTGCATGGGTTATGTTTTACCAAGAGAGACGGAGAGATGTTCCACTGTCCCCAATTCAAAGTCTTGTGTCATGTCTTTTTTCCAACCATAGCTCCTATGGTACTTGACAAAATGACCTCAAAACTCTGACAGTTTCAGACACATCTTCTAATGGAACACAAAGTAAAATTAGAGAAGTAGATTTGCCATTATATATGATTTTGGCATAAATTTAAAGTTGCAGCTAACATTTTTCACTTAGTTATTATTTCATACTTTGGTCTTTATCTTTCGACAATGGATTATTCTGGAACAGCCATGACCAAACTTTGTTTTACACATTCACCAAAAACCTACAATTGTCAGTCAGCACCACTCTGTGCAATACAATATGATAATCATTATCGTCATCATTTATTAAAATACTGCAATCGCTGTACATAGCACTTTACAATAAAAAACCTGAACAAAACAGTTCCCTGCCCTCAGGCTTACAATCTAATCATGACAGAAAAGGAAAAGGAGATAGCGGGGGGGGGGGGGGGTAAACAGCCTATATATCCAGGCTTCCCTCAGTTAGCAAAAAGAAGCTCCTTTTTACAAAGTCTTCCTTAGCCCCTGTCTAACTGGAAGTACAGTTGGCCCTTTTCATCCATGGGCTTGCCATCTGCGGATTGGCGCATCCGTGGATGGCCCCAACTCGTTCCCCCCCAATGGTGTCATGTGAATGCGACCACAACAAAGTGGCCATGTGTGCACTGCGCCACCATAACAACAGGATGTGAGGTCCAACAGATTTTACTATCCATGCGGGGGGAAGGAGTCCAGAATAGAAACCCCATAGATACGAAGAGTCAACTGTGTTTTAACATCACTGACACTGGGAGGATGGAGGAAGAGGCTGGAGAAACACAGCCTTTGATGTTGGATTGCAGCTGTGTGTCTTCAGTAAACAATGCAAAAAGCTTCAGATGAGAAAGAATGGGATTCTTCTCTAGCCAATCCCACTGTAACTACTATATGTGTACCAACCTAGAACAGGCTATCATGTTAACTCCAGAATCCTGCACGAAGCATGTGCGAACAACAAGAGAGAAAGGAGTGAGCTGATAAACATGTATTATAAGCCATGCCCAGAATGAAAAAAAAATCTATAAATGTGGACACCAAAATCAAAAGAAAAGTGGAAGCTGGTGAAAGTAGAAAAAATCCCTTGATACATTTAGGAAGAATGCATGTTCTCTAGAAGACTCAAAATGTTTATATGACCTTAGTATGTTCTTAGTATTTAATAAAAAGTTTGCTGAAACATATTTAACTGTTTTTTTAATGGTGGCAGAACCTTCCCCTCTTCTTTCCATGTTATTTCTGCCTTTGGTACCAAATTTTCTGTTGAAGTAGCGATGCCCAAGAACACATCTACTTCATTAACTGAGGTATACTTTTATATACATTCCATGAGGCCTTTATAATACTTTGTTTTTAGTTCACAAATGCTTTCTGCTAAGCTTGCATCATGAGGATGACACACAGTTAGCTTTCCACCTATTCTTTAAAACACTCCAGTACTTCCAAATCTTAAGTAACATTGCTACTGCATTTCACAATTTCTCAAATACATTAGAGAAAACTTAGAACAATACATTGGAAAATACTTGCACTGAAAAACACCTGCCAGATGTTGCATTACAACTCCTACCAGCCAGAGATAACACAGCTGATGGCAAGGAATGCTTAGGGTGGCTAGTGCACCAGGTTACGCTGCTTTTCTACATTTCAGGAATACCCTATTTTCTAATGTTACTGAGTGGTGCAGACAGACACTAAGCATTAAACTACTCTCCAACTTGCTTTTCAGCCCACCAAATATCTAACCAGTATGTTCTTCAATCTGCGATAAGACTCGGTATCAATCAAGTTTTATCCTAGCTGTAGAACTGCATTTGGAAAGCCTCAAAACATTTTATTGTTCATGGAAGATTACTTATACAAGATTGGTGAATCCCACCCCATCTAGTCTAGTTTAAAAAATATTTTGTATGTGGAACCTATGCTTTCTTATTAAATTACTGTTATTACTGTTATTATTTTATTTATTTATATCCTGCCTTTCTCCCAGTATAGGGACTCAAGGGGGCTCATGGCAAATTTAAAACCATACAAATTAAAAACAATATAAAAACATTAAAAAATATAAAGAAACCATTTTTTAAAATTAAATAATTTTTAAAGTTTAAAACATAAAAAAATAAAATCTATTTTTTAAAATTACGTAGTAGTTTTCACCTATAAGTCTGCCAACAGCTACATGTTAACAATAGCATATCTGAATTACAAGTCATCAACTTCTGCCTTTTCACGTAACTGAATGTAGTAGTCTGCTACTTCAGTTTCCATACTGAGAGTATATCCTATGTGAAGCACGCAACTGAGCTCTAGCTGCATTCTCATCTTCATACATACTTTTGCAGCCTATCACTGTTCTACTCAATGCAACAACTGAAAAAAATATTTCAATAAATACAGTTTTAAAACAACCACAGAAACACCAGCTGCTAAATGGCTAGTCATCATTTTAAATATGTCTTAAGGAATTAACATAAGAATAATTATATACACCATTATATTTTGACAGTAAAACCATGCTATTTTAAATAAAAAGATTTGAGGGCTGGGGTTTTGTTGCATGTTACCATACTAGGTAAAATACCATATATAAACTATAAGTTGACCTCATGTATAAGCCAAGGTCAGGTTTTGGGGACAAAATTATGGATTTTATGACCCATGGATAAATTGAGGGTAAAACCTAATGATGTAAAAGAGGGAGCAAAGGAAAACGATTCCAAAGAACTTACAAAATTTCAGCAAGCATAACTGTTTGGGTTCACCGTAAAGGCTGTCTGGCGGGAACTACAGTAAACTGTTTCTGTGTGATGTGTGTGGGAGGCGACCAGACCCAGGCGAGGCTAAGAAAACCCACAAATGTCAAAAAGGATGAAAAGGCAAAGCAAAGAAAATGGCAACTTTGATTATAGACTTTAACTTTAAGATGATAACTTTGCCAGAAAGCTGACAAATAAACACAACTATCTTAATTCAAATCCTTCAAAGCTCAATTCCTTTTGGTGTTCCTATGAGAGGTCTCAAAGAACTGCCGCTGCCACAATTTTGATTTCCAGGCATTCAAAAAGGTCAGAAACAGAGACGTGGAAGAGGGGGCAGGGTAGCGGTGGTAGTGTTTCTTTCAGGTGCTCCTAGGATGGCCTAAGGTTATACTCAGAGAGAGGATGATTCCGTTTTGGATAAGAGTTAAAATATAGTATTCATAATGACCTGCTGAAAAGCTGACCCAAGTTTTGGGGGTCAATTTTTTGAACAAAATTTCTAGCCTTATACGTGAGTATACATATTATATATTAATGACCTCTTCCCTCTAATAGGGCTCATTGGTAATTACACTACCAGAATTTAAGTTCATCAGAGCTGCATCTGCACTGCAGAAATAATCCAGTTTCACACCACTTTAGCTTCCATGGCTCAATGCTATGGAATCTTGGGATTTTTAGTGGTATCAGAGCCCTCTACCAGAAAAGGCTTAATATTTCACAAAAGTAAGCTCACAAAGATGAAAGCCAAGTCTCCGCATTCTGCCCTTGAGGGACAAAATCCTGTCTCTGGCATCCAAGGATCAGGACTTCCAAAGCTCAGTGAAAAGTCAAGGAAATGCCCATCCCTTTCTCCAAGCTCAAGAGAAGGGCAAGGATTTTACCCAGCACTCGGTCACCGGCATTATAACATTATAACAATATTCTTCATCATTCTTCAGTGGAGATGGAGTGGCCCTAGCCCTTGCTGGTCCTTCTGCCTCCTCTGCCTGCCCCTGAACATCCTGCCCCTTTTGTCTTTGCCTCAAAAGCAGCCTTCTCTGTCTATGACTGATTAATCAATTCAACAGTTCACTGGTCAAGAGTCATAATTATAAAATGTCATATATCATTTTTCTAAAAAGCAGTATCAAGAGTTTCCTAGTTATAGCTAGCACTTCAGACTGTACTTGCACAACTGTCACAGCCTAGGTCAAATAGGACAGTTAGAAAGCAGCCCTCCAGATGTTATTGTACTGCAACACCTAGTAGCCAGAGACAGCACAGCTGATGGAAAGGAATGCTTGGAGATCCATTTCATCAGGAGCCACACAACTCCCAACCTTGCGCTAGAAGAATAATCAACAGGGAGTTAGGGTTCATGCCAAGTCCAACTATCAATCTCCAACAAGGTCAAACCAGACCAAAAAGATGAAGGAAAATAATTATGGTGCAGCCATACAAATCCGTATTTGTTAAGTCAACAGAAATGTAGGATGGGGTTCTGCAAAATCAAAGCATACTGCCAAAAGCAGACAAAAATTCAGTACACTGTGATTAGGGAAAGGGTGCACAGCTCAGTCATAGGTATATGTTTTACCTGTGTCTGAACACTAGCCCACTGCTGCAATGGACCAAGAGAGAGAGAACTCAGAAGGGCTTCCTTTCTCTTCAAGTACATCTTCTATTACTGTCCCATACTAGTGATTTTGTTTACTCAATGCAGGTCCCCAGGCATAATACATATAATAATAATAATAATAATAATAATAATAATAATAATAATTTAAGCTCACATGAGACAGCATTTCATTCATGTGGCAACTGGAGGACAGTGTCTCACTGGTTTGTCTACACTGCCAACAGCAAAATTAATTGAGGAAGCCATCACACTCTCTTTACTTTAAGGCAACTGAATTGTGTTTCCACTGAACAGGGAACTTGACTTTAAACTGATGTGAATCAGGCTAACATGCCTGTAGCTATACTACAGACCAAAGATAGCGAATCTGTGGTCCTCTTTGTTTTTCAATTGCAACTTACATCACTATATCCACTGACAACATCTGAATGGCCAGAGGTTCCCCACATCTGGTTTAGTCCACACCGTTAACATATGAGTGACTGTACAAATGAGAGCATTAATACAAAATTGTGCTGGAATAAAGCAAAGAATAATTAAATCCAGCCCAACTATGTATAAAGGCTTCTTTTAAAGAGATGTCAGACCAAACAGCTGTTACATTTTGGAAAAGTCAAGCTTTCTAAAGTAGCAGGTTCCCCAGTCACATAATTTCTTCTTCTTTTTGACTCTTGGTAATATCAGGTGCAGAACTGTTCATCTAAAATACCCAGTGACACTTGGGTTAACAATTATTAAGCTGGGTTGTACTATTCAGTAGTTAGAATATATGTGAAGCTCAAGTGAAACTAAGGGAAAGGCAGCAAAATCACCCTAGCAGTACAATCGTGTCACCTACCAGGCCAGGTCCATCTGAATGGAATCAGATAGCAGGAGAGAACAGTCAAAATAATGAAATCTAAATGGTACCATCTTTTTCATTTATGACTTAGGCTGCATCAGCACTGTAGAAATAATCCAGTGTCATACCACTTTAACTGCCATAGCTCAATGGTACAGAATTCTGAGATCTGTAGTTTGTTGAGGCACTTTAGCTCTCTGAAAAAAAAAAAGGCTAAATATCTCACAAAACTACAAATCTCAGAATGCCATAGCATTAAGGCATGGCAGTTAAAATGGTATCAAAATGGACTATTTCTGTAGAATGGATGCAATCTTAGGTCCAAAACACATGGCAGAAAAAAATCCAGTTTGAGACCACTCTAAGTGCCCTGGCTCAATGCTAGGGAATTCTGGGTATTGTAGTTCTGTGAGACATTTAGGGTTCTCCGACAGAGAGCTCTGGTGCCACAAGAAAGTATAATTCCCAGGATTCCTTAGCATATAAAAGGGCAATTTTGATGTGCTGAAGTACAGAATATATTTTAAAGTGTAGTGAGCACTGACTACCAAGAACATGTGAATCATGACAAGGGCCCTTAAGAGGCCTACCCTATGTCTTACAAGTTAATGGTACTTAGGAGCCATGTTACCTTATTGTTTCTTATTCTTTAATTTCAGTATCTATTTCTTTCATTTTCCTGAAATGGCCACAGAGCACCTGGGAAATGCAAATGGAGCCCTAAGGGCTCCATGGAGCACAGGTTGGGAGCCACTGCTTTAGATATTAACTGAACACTGTATCTTTCATAGGCTCTCACTACTTCTGATCTATTTGGCTGTTAGTTACCTTTTCCAAAAAAATTTTTAAACCATGTTAATAAAGGTCATGTTATAACAGAAGCAGGATATAATTTTATTATTTTAAAGAAGATAATTTATCAAAACTGGAACTACTAGTTTTTTATTATTAATTACCAGTAATTTTTGTTGGTTTTGTTGCAATCAGTATGGCTTGATGGACAGCCATGCTGGCTGCAACAAAAACAAAAATTAAAAAATTACAGATCCTCAAAGCTGAACTATATCCATAGTAAATGTTAGTTTTTGAAACGCCACAAGAGTTAGTTTTGAAAATCCCAGGTGGTTTTTTCCCCCTGTATGGTTTGTTTTGTTTATTTTATACTAGTTCCATTTCTTCCTACAGTTTATTTTTTAGTCTCTGTCAATCCTCCTCTAAATATACATTCCAAATGCTTGGTAAATTCATAGTCCAGATGCATTTATAGGGAAAGATAGTGTTATCTCTGGTTACAAAACAAAGATCAGAAAAACATCAAATTTCACACTCCATTTGCTTTTGCCATTCAGTGTCAAAGCCATATTGTTTTTAGGAGAGAATCTGTAAGGTCACATTGTTTCTAAAAGTGAGCCACTAATTCTTCTAGCAAAACATACAGTGAGTAAAGTGGGCTAGAATAGTAGTTTCTGGGCCCGAGATGGTTATTTGCTGCCTGAAGAAACTTGCTCTAACACTAAAGGACTTCGGCCTCCATCATTTTTTCACTACTGCCAATGTTGCTTGCACTGATGGGAGGTGAAGTCTTAATAACATCTGGAGGGCCACAGGTTGCTCAGCCAAAGCCATGCAATGTTCAAGGAAGAAGAGAGTAAGAGAACCTGTGATCTGGTGATCTGGTCAGTGTGAGATCTGATAGTGCAATTATCTGTGCATACACTTTCCTTAGACATCAAGATTATGTGGCTGATCAGGAATTTGCATCTACCTCTAAATCTGATTTAGCTGCATCAGTTAATGTAGCAGAGGCAGAAGAGTGTCCAAATTTTGCAATGCTATAGCTTTTAACAGATTATTAATATTTCCTGAGCCACTGTGGCATAGTGGTGGACTATGACTCTGGAGGCAAAGGGTTGAAATCCCCACTAGTCCATGGAAACCACTGGATGACATTGGGCAAGTCACAGTCTCAGCCTCAGAGGACAACAATGGTAAACCCCCTCTGAAGAAACTTGCCAAGAAAGCCCCATGATAGGATTTGCCTTATGGCTGCTGTAAGGCACACAAATTAATGTTTCTGAAGACAACATAACAGAAAATGTTAATCAAAGTTAATACTCAAAATGCAACTTGTGAAACACTTTCAGTTTTGTTAACAGCATGCGCTCTAAACAAAGATTGTGCATCCTTCCCAACAACCCAATTTGTCATGCATCAAAAATGATGTACAGAATATACAATGGGAAGCTATGGCTTGTCAAAAACCGTATATAGACAGTGGGAAGCTATGGCTTGTCAAAAACCATCTATATACAGTCACCCCTCCTAATGCACAGATCTGAGATCCACGCCCTTTAAAATACGCAGGGGGCGACCTCTGCTATTTGCAATGGTGTGAGCGCCCTTGCCGCAGGCACGGAGGTGCGTTCCACTCAAGCCTATGGGGCTTGAATAAACGCAAGCCTGTTTTTGCGGGGGGGGGGGGGTCTGGACCGGATCCCCCGTGAAAACGGAGAGCCAACTGTATAGTAGAAAGCTAAGGCTTGTCAAAAACTGTGTCTATATAGTAAAAAGCTATGGCTCATTATAAACTGTATGTACAGTAAAAAGGTGTGGCTTGTCAAAAAGCATGTATATACAGTAGAAAGCTATGGCTCATGAAAAAACATCTATATATAGTAGAAAGCTATGGCTTGTCAAAAACCATGTATACTCATCCGTCCACATCTGCTTGGGTTAGGGGCACAGGACCTTCATGAATGTGGAAAAATCACAAATAACAAAAACACTACATTTTTACCTGAGAGAATATCTCTCTAGGAATCTCTAGATCCTCCAGTAAAACTGTGCTGTCAACATCTGCCAGACATTGATCATAGAATTGCACTGAAGGACCTATAAATGCCTAGTGGAGTGTTCTCTCTAGGACTAGACTAGGTCCTTCAGTGTGACTTTTGGTTAAAGTTGACCATAGAGTTGTGATGGAGGGCCTAGATATTCCTAGAGAGAACATATTAATAAAATCCATGAATAATCAAATCCGCAAAAGTCAAATTCTCGAATGTGGAGGGACGCGAATATATACAGTAGAAACCTATGGCTGTCTAAAACCAAGTCTATAGAGTAGAAAGCCATGGCTTTTCTCAGCTTTCCAAGGGCCATAAATACTGCAAAACACATGTGTGGGCACATCCTGCACTCTTCCCCCCCCAAGAAGAGTCCCTTGAACTGCTCATAATGACATTTGGTACAAGCAAGTCCTACTCTCTTTCTCCTCTACACCTGTTTTTTAAATTTTAATTTTATTGATTTAAGGGATTTATATCCCACCCTTCTCCCAAAATGGGATTCAAAGCCAAAGAGCTGGAGGATAACAGACGTTTTAAAAAAAAATTAAAGTAAGCTAGCATGGGCCAGAGCTGATCTTTTCTGCTTCTTTTTCTCCCCCTCTTTCTTTCCACTAAGGAACACCTGCAGACAAGGACTTGTAAAAGTTTTTGGAGCAACACCCTCAGTCCCTTCTGTGTGTGCAGCTATGAAAGTAATGCTATACATGCTTGGGAGTAGGGTCAGGACATGGACAAATAAAGATCAAGCCGATCAGGAAAATAAAAAAATAAGATATAAAATAATAAATAAATAAAATGAAGCAAACAGTTTGCTGGCTGCGGGGAAAGAGAAAGCAATAAAGAAGGGAGAAAGGCCCAAAGGAGCCCTTCTTTGGTTTCTCCAAAGTGAGAGGTTTTTCCTCCTAGGCAAAACTTCCTCTGAACAAACCTTGCCAAGAAAACCCTGATAAGTTTGTCGTAAGTTGGAAGTGGCTCGAAGGCACACAACAGCAGCAACAAATTAAGCAACGGTAGGAAAAGAGGAGAAGAAAAGGCAAAATACGTCTTCCCTGAAGTGGCACCAAAGTGCATCATTTCTACAGTGCAGACACATCCCTGGATGTGCATCAACATTGGGAGCTTCCTGTCGCCTGTCTCAGAAGCCATGATGGGACAAGGGAGAATTTGTGGCACTGAGGCAGAGGAAGAGGGAGGCACGCCAGGCATTCTTTGTTGCATGTCTCTGGCTTATGGCAACCCTATCATGGGTTCTTCTCAGCAAGACTGGCCCAGAGGGGATCTGTCATTGCCTCCCCCTGAGAGGCTGAGAGAGTGTGGCCTGTCCAAGGGAATCCAATGGGTGCGAACCCTGTTGCCTGTCTATTTTGTGTCTCTTTCAAGTCATTTCCAACTCATGGTGACCCTGAGGTGAACCTGTCATGGGGTTTTCTTGGACAAGATTTGTTCAAGGGAAGGGGATTGCCGCGGCCTTCCCGAGAGGCTGAGAGAGCGTGACTCAGAATCATAGAATTGGAAGAGACCCCAGGGCCACCCATTCTGCCATGCAGAAACTCACAATCAAGGCATCCCCAACAGACAGCCATCCCATCCCTGTTTAAAGACCCCCAAAGAAGGAGACTCCACCACTCTGCCTTCTTGCCCAAGAAGGTCCTTTGGCCGAGCCGGGGCTCAAACCCTGTTCTCTAATGTCGCAAACCCCACCAGGACAAACTGGCCCCCCATAGGAAAGCTCCCCATGCCAGTCCAAAGATACAGCCGCGTTAATCTGTAGAATCAGTACGTTTGGGAAAGGTCTTGTAGCCCCTTTTGAGGTTCACCAAAAGGAAGAAGTTAGCAGGGGAGCTTTCCTAGGCTGGAGCCTACTTGTCTCTCTTCCAAACGCACCTGAGGAAGTAGACTGAGGTCTAGGAAACCTTGTGCTGCCAATTTCTTCCTTTCAGTCAGCCTCAAAGGTGCTACAAGAGAAATCTATACTGTACTGTGTTTATTATTATTCTATCCAAATCCACACTGGAGAGATAACCCGGTTTGGCAGCGCTTTAACTCTTTGTCTCACTCCTTGCTATGGAATTCTGGGAGTTGGAGTTTGTTGTGGGGCCCAGAGCCCCACAACAAACTCCAATTCCCAGAATTCCATAGCCTTGAGGCAGAAAGAGTTAAAGCGCTGCCAAACCGGTTTATCCCTCCAGTGTGGATGCATCCCATCTCTCTCTCTCACCGCTGAGGGCCGAGGCCTGGAGCGTGGCGCCCGAGGTGCCGTCGATGACTTTGATGGCGCCGCGGGCGGTGACGGCGAGGATGGCGTTGAGGGCCGGGTGGTAGCAGAGGCTGCAGAGCCCGTCGGCGTCGCAGCGCAGGCAGCCGTCCCTCAGCAGCAGCCACTCGCACAGGCCTGGGCCGCTCGACGGCGAAGGAGACAAGGCCGCCGCGGCCGAGGAGAAGGAACAGGACGCCGCCGCCGCCGCTGCTCCTAAACCTCCTCCTCCTCCACCGCCGCCGCCTCCGGCCTCCGCCATGGCGAGGAAATGGAGGCCCGGCGGGGGAGAGGAGCGGAGCCGCTCGCTCACTGACAGTCCCGAGAGGAGCCTCCTCCGCCGCCGCTGCTCAGCATCCGGGTCCGGAGAAGGGGGAGGGGAAGAAGAGGGAGACCGAGGGAGAAAGGGAAAAAGACAGAGAGAGAGAGAGAGAGAGAAAAACGGGCGTCGGCAGGAAGTGACGCAGCCACGCCGGATGTGGAGTGCCGGAGCGACACGAAGGGGTTAAAAAACAGCCCTTAAAAAGCAGGCCCAACAGGAAGAAAGGAAGGAAGGCCAGGGCGCTCTCTTCCTCTCGCGCGCTGCTACGTCGCCGCCGCCGCCGCCCCAACAGGCTCCGCCCACTGGTGTTACGTCACGCGGCCTCTCACCGTTCCGTAATATAAAGGGAGCGTTTCGTATTGGTCCGGACTACGCTTCCCAGAAGCCCCTCAATGGTGTAGCCAATGGGAAAAGCTTGTGGGAGTTGTAGTCTTTTTGGGGGGAAGCCCTTCAGAGAGGGATGCTTCTCTCACCACTCTGTAATATAAAGGTTGGCAGCGCTGCCTTTAGTTCCATTGCTTTTGGGCAGTGGTCCCTACACTGTACCCTTTAAGAGATTTTGGCCTCCAGCTCCCAGAAGCTTCAGCCATGTTGGAAAATAGTCTGGGATTCTGGGAACTGAAGACCGAAATTCCCTTAAACAGCAGAGTTTGGAGACCATTGCTTTAGGGCAAGGCTGGGCTGCCTTTGGGTGTCCCTATTGGCCGGACTACGCTTCCCAGAAGCCCCCAGCAATGTGGTCAATAGCAAAATCTTGTGGGAATTGTAGTCTTTTAGAGGAAGCCCTTCAGAAGGAGGTTTCTCCCCCTGGGTTTAGGGATATGCTGCGCATGCGCATACTCCCAGTGTACAAGCCAAAGGAGCTGGGAAGTGGGTTTGTTTTTACTGAAATGCAGGAGGAAGCAGCATTTCTTTGGGCTTGGAGTGAATTAGAAACAGTGTCCCGATTCTTGTCTTTAACTGCTGGATCATCCTGACTGTGTTTTGTTGTTGTTTGCTTTACATTTATTTGTTTTATTTTCATTACAGTACTGAGCCACCTTTCTCCCAAAAAGGGACCCAAGTTGGCTCATGGCATAAAATACTATTAAAACAAAACAATAAAAATCCCCCCCCAAAGAACCAATTAAAATCATCTACTTAAAATAGTAAAAAATACAAAAAACATAAGTTAACTAACAAAAAAACAACACCCCATATTAAAAAAACCACTCTGTCCTGATGCTATGTTTAAAAAACATGTTTAAATAAAAATGTAATTTCCAACTTGTGACTTCGATGGCTTCAAGTCATTTACAATTTATGGTTACTCTGATGGTCCCCAAACTTTTTGGGGCTACCACCCCCTTTCCTTTGGGACAACAACCCCAGCACCTCCAGGGCATATTTTTTATATATATTAGATCTACTGTTCTACTGTAAATTCAAAACAACCAAATCTCAGTTGCTGCTCCCTTTGCATCCAGTCACCTTTGGAGCAGCAACCAAGCAAATGGCTAAATAGCAACTGAGAAGCTTCTTGCTTATGTCGGTTCTGCAGCAAAGGCCAGCACAAGTGAGTCGTTTTGATTACTGTTTGGCTGCTCAGTTGCTACTCCCTTTGTGCCCTGTCATCCTGGGGGCAGTAGCTGAGCGGCTGGCTAAGCAGCGACCAAGAAGCTTCTTACCAGTGCCAGCCTTGAAGCGAAGGCCAGTGTGGACAAGAGGCCTCTTGGTTGCTGCTCCCAGGGTGATCAGTTGCAAGGGAGAAGCGTCTTCCCAGACAGGAGGGACTTTCAATCCTTCATCAGGACAGAGAAAGGCTTAGCCAGTGTGTCTGTGTGTAGGGGGTTTACAGAAGCCACATGCTCTGGAGACGTGTGGGCTGGAAAAGAGAGATATTTTAACTACAGGTGCCCCTCCAAGACAAAGGACTCTTTCCAATCATCAAGCAGTTACTCCTTCCCCTGAGACATATTATTATTTGTATTTATACCCCACTGTTTAGAAATGCTCTGAGCTTTAGACATGTCTCCCCCACACAGCTTCAAGTGCCCACTCTCTCCCACAAAAAAGAGGTTTCTTCTGTCTGCTATCTCTTCTCTCACTCCGTTTGATGAAAGTAGGAGCAGCAGTGCAACTCCAACCTGTCAGCCAAATCCCAGCAAAGCTCACAAAGCTTAAGTAGGGTCCCAAATTTGAAAGCTCCCTTTTGCTACCATTTTCGCCCCCACTACCATGTGCTCTAAATCTTTGCTCCAGTCTGCCCCAAAATAGTGCTGCTCCACGTCACAAAAGCAATGCCCTGTGCCCAAGCCCCATGAGAGCTTCCTAATTGACACTACAGTGTGCCTTTGCTTTATGCAGGGATCCATTTCAGACTCCCCCGCATAAAGCAAATTACGCGTATGCTCATGCCCCATTTAAATGAATGGGGCTTGTGCACGTGGCAGCATGCACCCCATTAGTCCCTATGGGACGTGCCACCCCTTCCTCCCCACATGGCTTTCAGCATATGCTGAAAGCCACATAAAGCACACCCACGTATGATGCAGGTGGACTGTACTAACAAAAGATGCCAGTGAGGGAGTGAACTCACACGGACAGGCAGAGCGGGAGATAGCACCACACAAAATTATCAGTGAGGCTGTGTGGTGGGTTTTTCTGAGGACCCGAAAAACAAGTTTCATGCAATCCTCATCCCCACCATAGTCCTAAAGGCTGCTGGTTCCCCTTGTCTTTCTTGCACACCAATACTTACTTTTCTCTCACTGCCCCCCTGGAACCTTCCACTGCCACCCAGGGGTGTGTAATGACCGCTTTGGGAACCACTGCTCTAAAACATGAGATTTTCTTGGTAAGATATGTTCAGAGGCGGTTTGCCTTTGTCTTCCTCTGAGGCTGAAAAGTGACTTGCACAAGGTCATCCAGTGGATTTCCATGGCCAAGCTGGGAATCAAACTCTGGTCTCCAGTGTCATAGTCCAACACTCAAACCAGTGCACCCTATAACTTAAACAGACAGAGATGGGAATCTCATTACCACCATCTTTCTGTCTCAGTGCCATATGCCTGTAGTTGGGCAATTACTTTCCCTAGAAACATGTTCAATGCAGGAATTACTAGCCTGCCACTTGATTTGTTACCAAGATAGATTAAAGGTGTTACTGACATACATTTTCTTACAAAACTGACATGAAAAGAGGTTCCAAGCAAGCCTTGGTAAGCAAGATGTAACAAATTCAGTGATGCCACATTTATTTGTAATTAAGCTTTGACCTCAATTGAATTAATGGGATCTAACAATCCCTCTGTTTGCTGTGCAGTTCTGTAATACTCCCACAGACTCTGAATGTTGTTAAATTTCTCGGACTCTTCGTTGTTTTGCATTTCAGTTCCCTGTCTTCACTGTTTAGATGGAATCTTTCTCCCCCACATCCATGTGTATGTGTGTACATGAACACAACACTAATGTTTCATAAATCTGATGAAGCTGAGTGGGTTGTTAAAAACCATATACTGTAATAATGGATCATAGAATCAGAGTTGGAAGAGCTCACAAAGGCCATGCACTCTTAACCCTCTGCCATGCAGGAATACAAAAACAAGGCACTCCCAACAGGTGGCCACCCAACCTTTGTTCAAAAACCTCCAGAGGAGTCTACTACACTCCAAGACAGTGTATTCCACTGTTGAACAGTTCTTACCATCAAATACTGTATTTCCTAATGTCTAAATGAAATCTCTTTCCCTGTTGTTTGAATCCATTGCTCCATGTCCTAATCACTCTATCAGCAGAAAAAAGCTTGATCCATCTTCAATATGACATAATGTTAGAAAATGCAACAGAATTTGTTTCATATGCTCTGTACCAGGGTGGAGAGAAACATACAACCTCAATATGTTACTGAACCAGAGGTCCCAGGATCCTTTATTATTGGCTGTGCTAGCTAGGACTGATGTAATTTTCAGTCTAAAAACATATGGAGGGCCACAAGTTACCCACCTTTGCTCTAGGCCTTTTTAACTTTAATGAAATTATGCATCTTAAAATTTGTCCTTTGCAAAACTTCACAGCCAAGAACCAACTTTCTGCCCTCCATTCTAATTCCTCTGAGCAGATGTGAAACAAATGATTTTTTGGTTGAGTGCCTTCAAGTTGTTTCCGGCCTACAGGGACCTTAAGATGAATTTATCACAGTGTTTTCTTCACAAGATTTGTAGAAGGGGTTTGCCATTGCCTACCTCTGAGGTTGACAGAATGTGACTTCCAAAAGATCACCCAGTGAGTTTCCATAGCCAAGCAGGGATTTGAATCCACATCTCCTGGAATTCTAGTCAAACACTCACACCGCTATACCCCAGTGGCTCAACAGAAGAGATAGGTTTCAAATACGACAAAAGGAAATATTTTCAATAATCCTAAAAATTTATTTACATTCTTAGAAACACTGAAATTAAAAATATGAAATGCTGATTCTTATCTCTTTGTTAGAGTATAAATAAATGTTAAATGTCTGCAAACAAAGCAATTCTATTTTTTCCCTAAAATACATTTACTATATTTACAGTTTCAACTAATAATAGGAATTAATCAAATTTAATGTTATAAACCAAACAGTTGAAACCATCCAATCACTGTTGATAGTTTTCTTTGTACAGAACATGAAAAAGATATTTCACCTTGAAAACATTATGTAGTTCTGCTCATGTGTATGAAAACTGATGTTAAGTCCAAATATACACTTGAATCCAGCCATCTGAGGGAAAAGGTTAAGAAAGCAATTAGGATTTTAGGGAACTAAATATTGATAGTATGCAGAATTCAAATGGGTTCTTGATAATTAGCCAATTGCATATGCATGTGCATTTCTTCATTGTTCATCATCAGTACAGTCATTCACACTTATATCCAAATGTGTCTACAATGAAGTCAGAAAAAGCTTTTCAATCAATATACCAGTCCATAAATGAATAACGTTACAAAAGTTGCAAAAATAACATTTAAACTTAAATAGAAATGTAGTGTATTTTCATTTATGTAGAATTCTTTTCTCAAATATACAGTATGCCTTTTTTTGTTAAATAATAACAAAATATAGTCAGAATCTTATAGCTGGAAGGCCCTTTGTTATGCACTGTTCAGATCACAGTCACTCTAGGATTACATAGCAAGTGCTGTTTTTAACGAGACCATTACCGCCAAAGTTTTTGTAAGTGGATTTATGAAATAATACAAAATGGGTTTGTGCATATGTTGTTCAAGTAATCATGGGATATGATTAACAGTGTTGGATTGTTGTTGGATTCTTAGAAATGAAAACTATATGCACTCATAAAAGATGCATATATACCAAGCTTTCCAAGATTTTAATTTTACTAAAGGAGTTGAATTTGTAGGGCAATATGCAGGAAAAAGTTAGAGCTAGCTCTTATAAGATTAGTATGTCGAGAGATCTTGTACTAACTGAAAGAAAGCAGTTGGCAGCATGAGCTTTCGTAGACTCCAGTCTACTTCCTCAGATGCTTTTAGTGGGCTGTAGTCTGTGAAAGCTCATGCTGCCAACTTCTTTCTTTCAGTTAGTCTCAAAGGTGCTACAAGATCTCTCTACATACCAATTCTATAGACTAACACAGCTATATTTTGAACTCTTTTAAGATTGTGATCCTGAACACTGATAACATGAAATAACTTCAACTGAAATAAGGTCATGTTTTAATATCTACATATTGACTATTTACTATGCAACTTTTAAACATTACAATAATGGTTTTATTTGGCTTAGAGAATTAACACAAACTAACTTGGTCCTTGTTGTAATTTAGTGATAAACTATAGCAGAATGTTAGTCAGAAAAATAACAAATACTGTTTCCATTTAATTAAAATTAATTCTTTATTTTAAATAGACTTTTTAGGACTCAATACAAATACCCTTTTTGCAATCTGAGTTGTAATGTATTAGCAAGTTTGCAAGACAGAGGTTGTGGGTTTTCCTCTGTCTCAGCTGTCCCAATTGTCAAAGGCTGACACACAGTTCAGGTCTAAACAACGCCCTTTAGCGCCCTTTTCACAAAAGGGTACAACATCAGACATATATAATCAAGAACAAAACTATAAATTTAGAGATGAATGCATGACAAGTTATCCAAGATTGTGAATGGAGATGTGCATCCTATTTAAATCCCACTTAAATCACACCCCACTTAAATCAGTAAAAGTTCTGACTGCATTCTTTGGCTGGTCAACTAGATGCACCTTCAGGATATGCTTGTGGCTACCAATTGAGCAGAATGATAGTTGGACATAATTCTACTTATATACACAAGTCCTTGACTGGATTGGGTTTTAGATCTATTTTGGAAAAGCTGAAACACTTTAAACAAATTATTACTTTAGTGATGCAACTTCTTGAAGTTCTTTTGTGGGTAAACTAATTTATACCAACAATATTGATGCCACTAATATATTTAGTTATCTTGGTCATCAAAATGTATATTTAAATTTGTGCATAATCAGTACCTGTCATTCTAATTTATCAAGTGTGGAGCCTTATTAAGGAAAATCAAAAGGAATAGCCACTTTAGGCTTTTGCAGCAATAACACAGATACCTTAAAGAGCAATTTATTATAGTACTGTATGAGCTTTCATAGCCTACAGCCCACTTTATTTTCCACAGTTTCCACATGTACTGTATGTCCTGAAATTCTGGATTACACTTCAAAAACCAGATAAAGTGGACTATAGACAATGAAAGCTCGCCCTGTAATAAATTTGTTAGTCATAAGGGTACCATGAGATCTTGTTATTAAGGAGTGCTCTTTTACCATAAAACAATATATGACCACACCCTGAACCATTAGGTCAGAAATGCAAATCAAGGTGTTATAAAACAAAGCAGTTTTGGAGAACCAATGTTTATTCCACTGTAAGACATTGTTCAGAATCATAACGATAATTTAATATTTTCTCTTCTATTATCACCACTACTGTAAAGCCAGATTAAAAAATTACTTTTTAAAGAGACTTCAAAAACAACATTGTAGAAGAATGTTTTCCTAGAGCACATACACAGTTGGTTCAGACACTTAGATCTTCCAATTATTATGTAATCTGTCAATCCTGTTAACAATTAAATATCATAAGCCTACTATATATAGATAAACATAAAATATTTTTTAAAAAATCAGAATTTATAAGTCAACAGTCAAATCAAGAGTGTTCAAGGCACCACATTAAATGTCATGTCTTGATTACCAGACTGAACAATCATCCCAAAACTAATTCAAAAATACATCTATAGAATCTGTGCTGAATACATGAAACTTTTGAACTATCACCAGTAACTGGAATTCCACTTCAGTTTAACTTATCAAATGGCCCTAGTGCTTTTGGCACAGGTAACAAACTCGTGCAGTTCTGCAGTTTCAGATTATAAATACACAATGTTCTTTGTTCAATAGAAATCTGACAAATCTTAAACCTAAAACTCTGTTATAAATTTTTACTGTAAGTAAAACTGCTTAAATATAATACACAGATATATTTAGATTACCATCGAACCCCTGACAGCCAGATATGACAAAGTCTCTTGCAGTTGTTGTCTCAATCAGGTGACTCCACCAACCTTCATAGTGAGCAAGACATTTTTCCTGTCCAAATCCAATATAGCAGATCACACTCCAGTATACAAGGACAAAAAATAAATGTACAATAGAAAGATGGGGTAGATCAAGAGAGGCTTCTTAGTTTTAAATTCTTCTCCAACTAATAAGGAAGCAGCACTGTATGCAGCCCAAAAGACTCCAAAAAGCTGACAAAGATAAAAGGGTAAAATGTTATCACACAGAGGCCCCCAAAATTACAACAAAGCATCATTAAGATGTAGAACAAATACATGAGATTCTAACTTAACCACAACTACCCGAAACCAAGGTTTGTAAGTTAGTGGAGCTAAGCATCAGAGTTTTCAAACCTGGCAAGTGAGGCATTGTTTGATTACAGAAATTGAAGGCCTGTTATGCAAGTATTTCATAATATAATCTCCTCATATTAGTACCTCTGACAGTTTCCATCCAGTTAAAAAAAAGAAAACCAAGTTGAAATCACTTTCATACAACAGTTCTCGTGACTTTTCTATATCAGTGAAAATAGCTGACGACTGGAATGGGGCTAAACTGTACAGAGAATATTTTAAATTAAATTCTATTTTTAAAAAATTACATCAGAGATATAAAACATTTCGGCTATAGTCCGCCCTTCTTCAAAATAATTTGCCTTTATACAGATTGAGCTTCCCTAAACTGGAAATCTGAAAATCTCCAAAAAATCTAAGACATTTTGCTATCAGCCACATGCTTCCACCTTTGAGGAAGTGGCTGCGATAATCCTGTTCATATGCCTCTCAGATCCTCAGTCTCTCTCCAGCTCCACATCTCATACACAACATAAGTGGCGAACCAATGAGACATGAGCCTGGAGAGAGATGCAAAGGTCTGTGAAATGGCAGGAGGCATGGATTTGTGCTGAACACTCTGCTTGGATTCCTGCCATTTCACAGATATTTAGCCTCACAAATACAGTAGTACTATTCTACTGGTGCTATGTATATATAAATAAGGATATTCCAATATCTGAAAAATGAAACAGTTCTTGTCCCAAGCATTTTGGATAAGGGGTACTCAACCTGCATAGAATCATAGAGTTGGAAGAGACCACAAGGGCCATCCAGTTCAACCGCCCCTGACATGCAGGAAATCACAATCAATATACTGTAATCTAAATTGAATGCAAACAAGTTAAAGCTTCATTTATCTTCTCAGACCAAGCTTAATTTGTTTGACTTAAGGCCAGATTTTCCAGGAAAAAATTCAAACTTCTGAGGCCAAGTATTGCAATTATGATACACATATTCACATACACATATCTTGATTTATTTTAATGTCTGAACCTGAATCTATCAACAAACTACTGTTTGGGACCTACAATGCAAGGTCCAAAGCCACAATCTGGAAACAGCTTGCTAATCAGTTTTTCAAAGACACAAATTACAAACTAGCTTGGCCACTGCTGTACTAAAAATGCTGATGCACCCCAGATACAGGAATGAATTTATGAAATTAGGTTCCAGGCAGATGGAACACAAAACCAAGAAGGGAGCTCAAGCCTGATTGATTTATCTGTTCTATGGAAGTTTGGACCTACAGTGTGCCCTTTTTTATGCAGGGGATCCGTTCTGGACCCGCCGCCCCCCTCCCACATAAAAAATGCATATGCTTGAGCCCCAATGAAAGTAATGGGGCTTGTGCATGCGGCGGCGGCATGGCAGCGCCACGGGTGCATGCTCCATTAATCGTATGACACGGGCGCACTGTATAACCAATGCAACATTTTAAACTGGGAAATGACAGGAATGAATAAGAGGGATGGAAAGAGGGTGTGAGAGCATTTGGAAGGGATGAAATTTATAAATTGGGACCAGATTGAGATGGAAGGGAGGAGGAGGAGGAAGCATTTGCAAGCCAGGGATGAAAATTTTAAACCAGAACCAGAGTGAGTGAAGCAGATGCAGCAATCTGATGCTTATCTGTGCTCAGGTATAGAATCATAGAGTTGGAAGAGACTTAGCTGTTTAAAGTATTGAGGGTTTTTTCAGTGAGGGAGGGGTTCAAGAGGCTTAGGAGCCATACTTTGCACACTCCTCCCATAAATATATATCCTTATGTTTTTCAATGGTAAGAGTCCCCATTAAAATTTATTCATTAAAATTTGTGGCAAATAAAATAAATATCTTAGATATCAGTAATATCCTTTGGGATCTGCACCTAACCATGTTTTTCATGCAAGTCCTATTATTATTAGAGCACAGTTTACTATAACAGTAACTTTTTAAGGAATGCAGCTATCACAGTATAGCAGAACTTATTTATCAGGATAGTCTGGGAATCCCAATATTTTCAGAGGTACACACAATTTAAAATGTTAAGATGGGAAATCTCATCGAACAACCGAATACCTCCATTAACACAGTATTTTAGCGTGAAAGTTTGGTGGTAGTGGTGGGGAGAAACAGAAGGGGGGGGTAGAGTGGAATGCCTGAACTGATAAAATGGGTAGACATAACCCTTTTTCTTTGTCTTTTGTATAAAGAAACCACAATTCACATCAAAATTCTGCCATGAATATCAGCTTAATTTCAAAACCTGTTTGCCATGTGTAAGTAGGAACTGCCATTCAAGACACAATTCTTACAGAATTCACTGCCTGGTTCTTCAGATCCTGTCCTTTATTTTCTACCCTTAGAGCATACTTATATTTGCAAAAAGCACCAAACCACAAGAGATGCATGCCATGTCCAAGCACACAGAGGTACATCTCCAGTTTTGGTTACAGCAGAAAATAAAGTCCATTCCTTTAATGAACCTGGTCATCGTATTCTGACACTTTTTTTATAAATGGAGAAAATGGACTAAACTTCAGAGGAATGAAATGGTATATTTTAATATATGGAGCAGGGGTAGGCAACCTACGGCCCGTGGGCCGGATCCGGCCCGCCGAGGCCTTCCCACCGACCCCTACGCAGTCCTGCCTCCAATCGCCCCCGTTTTTGCACCGCTCTGGGCACCATTTTGTTTTTCAAAATGGCAGCCGAAGTCTCGCGAGATCTCAGGATGGCAAAGGTCACGCGAGATTTCACCACCATTTTGAAAAACAAAATGGCAGCGGCCCTCTAGGAGGCCTGGTGCAGCCCCTGGAGCACTCCAACAGGGCTCTAGGGGCTGCAGTGGGCCTGCAGCAGGCTCCACCTCGCCCTCCGCCCTCCTCCTGCCTAAGAGCAGGGAAAGGAGGAGAAGGCAGAAGGAGTACAGAGCGAGGGAGAAAGGGAGCCAGGGCCACAGCCACAGCAAGGCGAGAGGTTGGTTCATTGGGGGAGGGGGTTAGCTGAAGCAAAATCCCCTCTCAGCACCTTGTGGCTTTTGGGGTTGAGACTGTGCATGCTTGCTACCTTTAATTTTGAATTGCATTTTAGTAATTTCCATGCTTGTAACTTGATTATTATTACAGTATTATTTTTACTTGCCCTGGGTGTTCTATCTGCAAACTTCCCTCTCAGCACCTTGTGGCTTTTGGATTGAGACAGTGTGCATGCTTGCTGCCTTTAATTTTGAATTGCATTTTAGTAGTTTCCATGCTTGTAACTATTATTATTATTATTATTTTCAGTTGCCCTGTGTTCTATGTGCAAAATCCCCTCTCAATGAGAAAGAGGAGGAGGAGGAGTGTGACTTTCCAAAGTGCATTTCTGTGTATTTTTGGTGCATTTATTGCTGAAAGGTCTGCTGTAACAATGATAGTAGTGATGATGATGATGCTTCAGTGGAAGCTCCACCCCTGGCGTGTGGCTCCGCCCCTGGAGGGTGGAAGCTCCACCCCCAGCATGTGTCTCTATCCCGGAGGGTGGAAGCTCCACCCCCAGCATGCGGCCCCGTCCCTGGAGGGTAGAAGCTCCACCCCCCCCGGCTTCGGCCCCCCAGTTGTCTGCGGGAGAGCAACCTGGCCCCCGGCTCAAAGAGGTTGCCTACCCCTGATATAGAGCATAATCCTCTTACCAAAAATACTGAACTTACTTTTATTAGCGTAGAAACAACTTCAAATGATCCAACCACCAGAAGTACAGGTGCTATTACAATAAGAGGAAGTAAAGAATATCCAATAACTCCAAGAACTTGACCATATGCTACCTGAAAATTTGAGAAGATGTTAACAGACATTATTTCCAATAACTCATACTATTTATCAAAAGCAACAAAGACCATAATAATAATAATAATAATAATAATAATAATAATAAATAGTTTATTTATATCCTGCTTTTCCAATTTTTGATCAAAGCGGCGTACAAGTTTAAGTAAAAAAAACATCAAGATAAAAACAATTAAAACAGTATCTAAAAACAGTCACAACCTTCAAATGACTGCTCAGTATTGAGCCCAGGAAAGCAACTTTAAAAATGAAAAAATGACTACTTTTAAGATGTTTTATTAAATTAGTCCATATAAAACAATCACAACCTCACCCTGGGCCAGAGCAGACTGGCAAGAAAAAGAAGCTCCTGAAAGCTGTGTCAAAACCTCGCTGTTCACCCAGCCCACACCTAATTTGACCCAAACGGCTGTCCACACAGCATCAAGCCATGCTGTGTGATTTTTTTTTTGCCACCTGTCCACTATTCATACACACCATTACACAAACACACTACCAGTGATCTCCAATTACTTTGCTCTTCCTGCCCAGATGCCATTCCATTAGACACCCACCCATATGACTGGCTACACAGTTGCACATGTGATGCGCCACTTGTACAGTGCACTGGTGCATCAGTATGTCCAGTGGCAAAGAAGAAACATGGAGCCCCCCCCACATACCCCCTTCACCCCATGCCATTGTTGGACTGTGTGGTTTGTATATGTTGTATTTATATCCATTGCATTATTGGCAATAACGTTTTTGCTTTGACACAGTCCTGCATTAGTGCTGGACTGCTTAAATGCTGGTGCGAAGATGCACATTTTCTGCTTTGAGTCAGAGTACCCTAGTTTCTTTTTGCTCCAGTTTTTTAGCTCCAGCGTGTGCTTTGTTTCACTTCCCAACCACTTTTACCTCATGTGTCATCTAAACCCACCTTCAAAGCAGCTGGAAGCCCCTTATTTTGTCCCCTTGTCTACTTTGCCATAACACCTCATGACTCCATCAATTTCCAGTCTCCCTATATATTTACCATCCCAATGTAATGTCAGCTGTTTATTATTATTATATTTATTTGTATCCCATTCTTTTCCAGAGGTGGGACTCAGAGTGGCTTCAAACATTAAAAAACAATACAGTTAAAAACATAGAAAAAAGTACATTAAAAAGGAAATTATTACAATATTAAAACAGTTATTAAAAGAATGGCCTGTTACAGACAGCCAAAATAAAGCTGCTTCGAGTCACAGTGGAGATATGGTGTTTCAATGATGCATGCGTCCTAAGAGTCCAGAACCCACACCAAAGCCATGCTCCAGCCCTAAGGACTGGAGCATGGCTTTGGTGTGAGTTCTGGACTCTTAGGACGCATGCATCATTGAAACACCATATCTCCACTGTGACTCGAAGCAGCTTTATTTTGGCTGTCTGTAACAGGCCAATAAAACACATTTTTAAAAGTTAAAACTATACATATAAAAATGTATCAAAATTTTTTGAAATGGTACAACACCCTAGCCTGTCTTTATAACTACTGTATTCCTTAAAAGCCTGAATGAACAGTTAGGTTTTAACCAGCCGGCAGAAGGTCATCAAGGAGAGAGCCATTTTGAACTCACTTGGCAGGGAGTTCCAGAGTCTAGGGGCAGCCACCGAGAAGACGCTCTCTCGCATCCCCACTAACCATGCTTGGGATGGTGTTGGGACAGAGAGAAGGGCCTCTCCAGAGGATCTCAGAGTCCAGGCTGGTTCATACAAGGAGATACAGTCTGCCAAATAGTGTGTACCTGAGCCCCTACCAATAAAAGTATAGTGTCTAGATTAAAAGAAGTAATAGTGCCACTGTATTCTGCTTTGCTCAGGCCCCACCTGGAATACTGTGTCCAGTTCTGGGCACAATTCAAAAAGAGAAACTGGATTGCGACCAAAGGAGGGCGACTAAAATGATGAAGGGTCTGGAAACCATGCCCTATGAGGAACAACTTAGGGAGCTGGGGTTGTTTAGCCTGGAGAAGAGACAATTAAGAAGTGATATGATAACCCTGTTTAAACATTTGGTGGGATGTCATATTGAGGAGGGAACAAGCTTGTTTTCTGCTGCTCCAGAGAATAGGACCTGGAACAATGGATGCAAGCTAAAGGAAAAGAGATTCCATCTCAACATTAGGAGGAACTTCCTGACAGTAAGGGCTGTCCGACAGTGGAACAAACTCCCTCAGAGAGTGATGGAGTCTCCTTCTTTGGAGGTATCTAAGCAGAGGCTGGATGGTCATCTGCCAGGTATGCTTTGATTGAGAGTTCCTGCATGGCAGAGGGCTGGACTGGATGGCCCTTGTGGTCTCTTCCAATTCTATGATTCTATACCAGGGCAATTAATTCTGTATTCCACATTTTGTAAATCATGGTTGATACCATATTGTTGAATTAAACCAATAAGAGAGATCAAGTATTAGTTTCCAAGGAATCTAAGAGCCCTTTTTAGGGCACTTTTTACTAGGTGATGCAACTCTGAAAAGTTACATGGATAGAAATAATTTTAAAGTAATTCAAATTGGGCTTTCAAAAAACAAGTTAGTTTTCACAAAATTCTTACCTCTCCTCCAAGAACTCTGGCCAACAGGAAGATTGTCAAGGATCCAAATATCCAAATAGTTATGATCCAGGATACAACCTTAAAGAAATTTTAAAAGAATCTAATTACTACTATCCTTTGTATATATGAAGAACTACTAAGTTTGACATGATGATGAAGGGATGCAGTTCAGCTAATTTTGTAAGCTGTCAACTTTTAAATTCAAATGAAGAAAGAAAGAAATGAATGAATGCACTGTCCTTAGGGGAAATGTCACGGCTGAAATCCAGTCATATAATCAAGTGCACACAACTATGTGGGCAAACTCCCTTAAGTACTTGCACACTTCCAGCTTTATAGTCACAAAAGAAATGTGAATACATGTGCATACATGATTTTGAACTGAAGCCAAAAAACAACTGAAGGATGCATGCATGCTGGAAAAATAACCCGGTTTGGCACCACTTTAACTGTCCTGGCTCAAGGCTATGCTCTGGGCCCCACAACAAACTCCATCTCCCAGTATTCCATAGCCTTGAACCAGACAAAGACTTAAAATGGTGCCAAACTGGGTTATTTCTCCAGTATGGAAGCAGCCTTCAACTGTTTCTAAATATAAAAAGAAAACAGACTCTTACTAAAGGCTACTTAGTAAAGTTAGGACTCGTGGTTTAAGAGAAGGCTTAAGAGAACTAATTTGTAATTAGTTAAACAGAAAAAATAGGAAGAAAAAAGTGGGATTTGTCAAGACTGCATTAGGACTAGTGGTATTTAATTTGTTAGTAAATGATCTGGAGTTGGGGTAAGCAGAGAAGTGGCTAAGATGGCATGGAATTATTCAGAATGGAGTCATATGCAGGATACAAAATGGTATTTTTTTAAAAAAATTAAAATTTGATTTTCATTATATTTGATTTTTTGAGGAATTGTAAGCTGCACATTTCTATTAAATATCAGCTATGTTATTTTTTTTCTATAAAGTGGATATAAGGACATTAGTTCCACAAATAATCTGTACAGTAAGTTCTGCTATAGCATGTGTTTCTGCAATACAAATGGGCAATCACACGATTAATTAATAGAAGAATGCTATTTGCAGAATGCAAATTTTTAATTGGCTACAGCATTACTCCCATCTCAAGTATTCAAAATTTGTCAACTGGCACCTTTCAGCTATTAAGCAGGAACCCCACATTCCCTCATCTTAGTTCTCAGTTCGTCATCCATGTAAGTGTTCAAAAGTGTTCCGTAACTTTCACTGCAGGGAGGGATAAGGCAAGCAGAGAGAGATGAGGACCAAAAGCCAGCCTATTTATCGCCTCTCAATTGCCACAGCATCAACTCCAACACCAGTTGCCAAGAAGGAAGAGTGCCGCCAGCTCCTCTCTTGTAGTTTCCATCTAATGTCATCAACCCAAGCTAGCCCTTCCACAAGATAATTTCTCGGGCTTGCTGAATGCTCACCACCACCCCTCTCTTTCTATTTCACTTCATCTCCGGTCAAAGTCTTTCTCTTCTCCCCTTCCTCCACACCAAACTCTGGTCACCTACTGCCATCACACACATTTCATTTAGACCATTCAGATGAAATGTTGCCTCCCAAGAATTACATCTCATTCCACACCTCTTCTTCCTTTCCTGCATGCTAGTCTTAGGTTCTCAGAAGCAGCAGCAACAATAAAGTTACATCTCCTCATATTGCAGGAGTTGGTGTTTGTCTGAGGCAAATAGTTGTATTCCTAAAAAGCCCATGTTATAGTAATCTGTGCTCTATAAATAACTAGATTTCAAAGAAAATATAAGATTAGGTGCAGATCAAAAATAGTACTCATAACTATAGTAGCTATTTATTTAACTTACCACAAATTTTAATCTGGGGAAAAAAATAAAATCTCCTGAGTCTCAGAGGTTTCTATCCCTACCTGCATATTTGTTGGCTACTGCTACCACCTCCACTACTGCACAGATACACATCAGTAGTTTTGATATAACTGTAAAGCTGATCTGAAGTTATTCTAAAAATGAAACCATTTACAAAATGGTTGTTAAATATTAAGATTATATCAGCAAGAATGGCTTTACTTCGCGAACGAAGATTCAGGAAGGACTCATCCCGCGTTTTCTACAAGCGCATTGATGACTAAAAAGGCCAATCCGAGATAAGCAAGTCCAGGGGGGGATCACATTATTGAGTCTGAATTTTATTTCAATCATTATTTAAATCACAATGTAAATCACTACTCAGACTCAATTTAAACTATTTAAATTTAAATCAAATCCACCCTGGCAAGGCCAAAGTAACATGTGCAATACGCATATTGTAGGAAAATGAGATGTCAAGTCTGTTCTAAAGAATAAAACAGTGTAAATACTCTAGTCAGTTGTATAGCAGAATTGTTTAGTTGTCAAAATTGGCACTATTATGCCAAAAACATATGTAATTGTGTCAGTGGGAAGCTTGACTCAAACCAGGAATGGGGAACACATGATCATCTACTGGAAGTTGGCCTGCAGTTCCCCATCATCCTTCTCTATGCTGGTGAGGATGATGAAAATACATCTAGGGGAAATAGTTGTATTCCTAAAAAGCCTGCGTTACAGTAATCTGTGCTCTCTAAATAACAAGACTTTGGGGGGGAAATAAGGTTAGGTGCAGATCTCAAAAATAACTAAGCTATCTATTTAAATTACCACAAATTTTAATCGGAGGGAATACAATCACCTGGGTCTCAGGAGTTTCTCTGCCTGCATACATATTTGTTGGCTACTGCCACCACCTCCACCTCAACACAGATGTGTTCCTCGCCTCATTTAAAGGCTTATACAGTGGTACCTCGGGTTACGAAATTAATTCGTTCCGCCGCCGCTTTCGTAACCCGAAAAGCCTTCGCAAGCCGAAAACCCATAGGCGCTAATGGGGAAAAGCCGCGTTTCGTGCGAAAAAGCGCCGAAAAGCACCAAAAAATTTTTTCGTAACCCGAAAAAACATTCGTAACCCGGAACAGTTATTTCCTATGGGATTTTTTCGTATCCCGGAAATTTCGTAACGTGGGTATTTCGTATCCCGGGGTACCACTGTACTTTAAAAGTACTTACATGTTTTAAAAGAAATTTAGTAGTTTTAGAGAATGTCTGTTCATTGCTGCTAGCCATGATAATTTATGGTATTTCCAGGTTCAGATACACCATATCACTGCATAGCAGTTCCTGGAGTACAAAAGCAGGAAAGAACTATTGCCTCCAAGCACTGCATGCAGACCTCTTGTAAGTTTCTGACTGGCCACCACAGGAAACGGAATAAAGGATGGTATCATTCCAGCAAGTCTCTGCTAGGCAATTTTTATATTCACCTAAATCCATCAAGGAAGAGATACTGCAAATATACTTGTGAACGTGTGTCCCCATGCACACTTCAATCCTCTTCCAGACACCAAAGAATTGGATAAATGTGGCTTTGGGCTTAAACAGAAAACCATATTCCAGAACTGAGCCACAAGTTATTACTCACAGCGATTACCTATAGCTGGAACTACACCAGAATATTCAGTCTGCAACATTTATTCTATTACCACCTGGGGAAAAACAGACTAAAAGTAAAGCAAGGCTTACAAAGTTTACAACATGCAATGAAGAGCTGGAGGAGGAGGACAGTACAGTTGTTTTTAATGTCCAGGAGAAGAAACTATATCTGCAGCATGCTACAAGAACAAAAACAGATGCAGTAGTAGCAATGCTAGGTGAATAAGAACCAGGGAGGGGAGAGGTTCCAACATTTTATTTCCAAGTAGTTTACCTACTTTATGTATAAAATGTGTACAGGATAAAGAAATACCCTTTTCATCTGGTAATTAATATAAGACCGCTCATAGCATAGCTCTTTACCCACCTTGAATTGCCCATATAATGAGATCATTGAGAAGAACAGGACAACTGCCAGAGGACCCCAGAAGTCAGGATTATCTCTTACTACTTGTCTGTTAAATCCAAGGGAAGGCATTGGCATCAAGACACACCGGATTTTGTAGTATATATCCTTCAGATCAATGTCTAACTCCTCCCTAAAGGTACAAAAAATAGGATGTTCATAATTTGCCTCTAAAATTATTTGACCACTAGGAAAGGGAACAAAAATTGCAAAGTATTTCCAATGTATATGTATACAGAACTTTCAGACATGTTTGTATTCTAGTTACATTAGCCTGGTTCACACTGGCACTAAATCATGATTCAGCACTATGGACAAACCTCCACAAGACCGAGCAAAGAATCATGTTTGCATGCTTCTCCACCCTTACCATGTGATGAGGAGTACTTCTGCTGAGGTAAGTGAAGTATTAAAGAATCTTGATTTAACACTAGATTTAGGGTTGCCATAACCCGGCTGCAACCGGGTTTTTCCCGGTTTTGGCGGCACCTGCCCGGTCACGGCATGGGTGCAGCCAAAAACCGAGAAAAGCCCGGTTGCAGCGGGGTTGCTAGGCAACCCTCAGGGCCTCCCTGCCCTCCTCCTCCTTCACCGCGCATGGCCGCGCGGAGGAAAAGGAAGGCAGCGAGGCCTGGGGCAGAGGAGGCTGCAGGGAGGCGGCGCCTCTTGGGCGCAGCCTCGCCAACCTCCCCTCCTCCCTGCAGCCTCCTGCCACCTTCCTGGTCTCCGCGGGGGCCAAGAAGGAGGCGAAGCCCCGGCGATTGCCGGCGCTCTCCCCGCCTCTTTTCTGGTCCCGCGGGGGCCAGGAATGAGGCGAGGCCCTGGCGATGGCCGGTGCTCTCCCCGCCTCTCCTGTCCCTGCGGGGCCAGGAACAAGGCGAGGCCCGCGATGGCGGCGCTGCTCCCCACCTCCTTCTGGTCCCTGCGGACCGGAACGAGGCGAGGCCCCGGCGATGGCCGGCGCTCTCCCCGCCTCCTTCCTGGTCCTTGCGTGTGGCCAGGACGAGGTGAGGCCCCGCGATGGCCAGCATCCCCCCGCCTTCCTTCCTGGTCCTGCGGGGACAAGAAGGAGGCGAAAGCCCGGCCATCGCCGGCGCTCTCCCGCCTCCTTCCTGGTCCCTGCGGGGGCCAAGAAGGAGGCGATGCCCCGGCCATCGCCACGCTCTCCCCGCCTCCTTCCTGGTTCCCTGTGGGGGCAGGAACGAGGCGAGGCCCGGCGATGGCCAGCGTTCTCCCTGCCTCCTTCCTGTCCTGCGGGGCCAGAACAGGCGAGGCCCCGGCGCTTATGGCGGCGCTCCCCCGCCTCCTTCTGGTCCCTGCGGGGTGCCAGAAGTAGGCGACGCCCCGGTCATCGCCACGCTCTCCCCGCTCCTTCCTGGTCCCTGCGGGGGCCAGGAATAGGCGAGGCCCCGGAGGCCGGCGCTCTCCCCGCCTCCTTAGTGGGGCTTTCCCCCTCGCCGTTGCTCCGCTCCCGCCGCGCATTCGCGAGGGGACAATGTAGGACAAATTCAAATGCAGACACATTTTTGTGTGTCCTAACATTTGAAAATTTTGTCCTACATTCCCCGGTTTGGAGGTCCGGCACTATGGCAACCCTAACTAATTCAAATCAAGATCTTATTTTAAATAAACTTTAAGACTTTAACAAACAAGCCTCATTTTCGCACACCATTATGTTTAGTAAAACAAAATGGATTCTAACCAAGAAATATATTCAGGGTAACCATGTTGGCTATAGCAAAGTACAGTAACATCCAAAATTTTACAAAACAGTGATACCTTTTATTCAGCCATAAAAACACACTTATATGACACAAGCATCAAAGTTCCACTGGCTCCTTTGGCCAGGCAAGGTTTTAAAATCATTCAAGGTGGGGGGGACTGACATTTTAGTCACAGGCCTGCATTTTATCAAGTGTTGGTGGTTTGTGAGTTAAGATGGTATGGAGGGATATCTATGTAGGCAGGCCACTGCTACTCCTGGGCCGTGGTACTGGGAGACAAGCATTTTAAAGGCCAGGAAATAAAATTTAAATTCCATTAGCAACACAAAAAAGTTACTTCATTTGCAATCTGGATTCTCCAGTCATTTGTAACATGGCAGAAGGAATGCAGCCTGCCTACAGATATTCCTCACCATCTGAACATCAACAACAACTTCTTGACAAAATGCAGCGTGACTAACATCATCCGCCCCCCCGCCCCTATGATTTTAACATCTTGCCTAATGAAGTAGACAGTGGTGCTTTGGATAAAACCAGTTTGGGAGCCTCCTTAATTGCACATCCTTTTACTAGCATGACAGGGGGGTTTCTGCTATTGACAGCCTCATATGTCTTTCCCACTCCGCCTTAAATCCTGCCCTCCTTACCCTATGCCCTACCCAGCAGGACGTTGGGTTTTTAAAATTTATAAATGTAATGCAGCAATATGGCAGTGTATGTTAGTGAAACGAAAGATGAAAGAAAGTGAAAGAAAGAAAGAAAGAAAACCACCCAGTTTGGAAATAGTGCAGGATGGGGAGGAGGAGGGAGAAAACCGGCCCAATCTTGGAACTGCCATGGGAGGAACGTATCACACCTGAGGAGTAATTGCACAGCAGAATGATTGGGCACTTATTGATGGATTTTCCACATCAATGAAAAGATGTGTTCTAACCACACTTTGTAGGCACAGCAGCAATGGATTGGAGGTGACTTCATGCAATAAGTATTGCCAAGGGCACTATTTTCCAACTTTAATTGCAGACTGAAAGCCAGGTATGATAAACTTCTCGGTTAATTTCTAAAACAAGCCAGTTCAGGGCTTGGATTCACAAAATGGCTAGTTTTGGTTCAAAACCACTTTTCCTTTTCAATATGTATTCCAGCTTTGAAGATGATGATAATAATGAGCACACATTCACTGAAAGGGAAACTCAACTTTCACTTTAGTGCTCCTTCTAGACATAATGGGAGAAGTAGCTTGATGCCTTGCTCAAGACCATCCCAGATCATCCAGGTAGTATAAAATTGTAGATTAGTGAAAGCCATTGTTAAATTAATGACAATATTAGAAAAAAGGTTTTCCTGGCAACCTCCCCTGCTGCCAGACAAGCACTATCACCTTTCAATACAAGCAAGACTACTAGTAACAAGGCAAATCCCAACTTATCCTAGGTTGCTGACAGCTAGATAAGCCCCAAGACCTATGTGCTAAGAACCTATTAGCTCTATGTTCAGCTGTTAGGCATCAGGAGAGAAAAGCATAGCGGGACACCTAGGAAGACAAGGCACAAACAAGTAACCTGGATCATGGCACTATAAAAAAGAGAGCTGTTCAAGGAAGCTCAAAAAGTTCAAGGTAGATAAATGTAAATGCGTCCATTTTAAGCAAATTATAAAAGCAAGTGGTCTATCATCTACCAACCGATGCTGTTGAACTCTAGCACCTGTCAGACATAGCCAGCATGGATAATGAAGATGGGGTTTGTCATCCAACAAACATGTGAAGTCACAAGTTTTCCACTTCTAAACTAACCTTTTTGCTAGTTTTTGTTTAAATGAACTTGTTTTTATATCATATTCATATACTGTTTCCATCAAGGTTTAAGATATATTCTAGTCTATAGTTATGACAGCTGGATTGAAAAACGTCTACATGTGTACAAAATGATGTGTTGTCCTGAATTCAAACTCTGTGTGTGTGTTTAATATGTGTATGGACATGGTGAGTATATTTGCATATATGTATAAAAATATTCCTCAACTGACATATGAATTACATGAGCAGCATCCTGTATTCAAATATCAGTCATTAGAACATTATTTAATTTGTACTTTTTAATTCACATCCTTGTTCATCCCTGATACCACACCTTCCTATAAAACAATCTATAGAGAGGGAATGAAAGTAACAATCTCTGTTTAATGCTTACTTACAAGAGAGGTTTATTATCTTCAGGATCATTATCTTCTACTTCTAAAAGCCAGCCATAGCCTCTTTGTCTCAGGAACGTAGTTGCTGTAGATTCTTTACCAAATTCCCCACTTCCTCCTCCAAGGTTGAGCTTCACATCTGGAGATGCTATTGAACCACTCAGATCTTGACAGGTAAAAGGACACAGTTGTGAGAAGCCAGCCAAGAAAACAGTCCTGCTAATCTGGAATATACAGCTGTACACAAGTCTTGGTACATCAACTCTTTATCAAAATCTTAAGGTGATCTAAAGATGTGACTTTTTTTTTTTGTCTTTCATACATGTGAAATGGCATATTAAAGATTTGTCATTTCACCTGGTAAAATATATAAAGTACACATACACACAGTATAAGATTTTTTTTAAAAACAACAACAAATCTAACCTATTGGGTATGGTCCTAAACAAAAGACCAGATAAACACAAGACCAGATAAATCCTTTTATAAATCAAAGATGGCAACTAAATTTGATGTGCCTCAGTTTCACATTAGTACATGACCTTAGAGGCCAACAAGTGGGGGCAAGGGAGCTTAACAACTGGGTTGGACACTTCCACTGCTGTAGATAGTCATGTGAACATCGTTCTTATAAAGTACTGCACAGTCATCCTTTCTAGAGGCCGTAACTGTCCCTGTCTAGACTGTATTCCATACTGCAGCAGCTCTATAAATCTGTGCAGTACAAAAGAAATTTTGGTATTAAAGTATTTCTTCTTTGGAACAAGGTGCCATACAATCACTCCAATCTGACAAATCAAACTGATGCAAACAGCATAACAGATGACCACAAAGATGTGCATCATGATGCTTTAGATCAGTGAGTCCCAACCTTTTCTATGCCCAACTCCTAGGAAATGTTTGTTTAAAGTTCACACCCTTCTTCATTTGCAAATGAGGAAGTCTAATTTCTAATTTTTAAACCACAAATTGAAACCACAAATACAATACAAATTTGAACCACAAATACAATATAATACTGTGGGTGAACAAACTGAACTTTAAAAAAATAATATTTTAACCCAGTGCATAAAATGCAAGTCTAAATTGAGCAAATGAATGATGACTTGTGGACACTCAAGGACACAGGCCACTCTCTGTCACACACCCTGAAATTCCATCTGACATCCCCGGTTGGGAAACCCAGCTTTAGATATTGTAGGCCATTAGAAATGTAGACCATTAGAACAGAGTGATTATTCATGATAGAACAGTCAGCCACTCTCAACTAGTAAACTGAGTGGAACTTATTTCTCCCTCAGTCATTACTTCACCCTATCACCTGAGACCAAATGTGCATGCGACTATCAGCCACATTAACTTTATAACCCAATCAAAATGTTACAGCTGCTCCTACATTAGCCTTCTCCAAGTCAGTCATGGACATTAAGATGGGTGATGGGAGTTACAGTCCATAACAGCTGGCCTAGAAAAGCTACTCTTCATGTAATGAAAATCTGTGCACACAAGCTAGCAATCTGTTTTAGGCCACAGCAAACCTACCCAGCTGGTCTGCCACATCCACATTCTCCCGTCATGCTTTTTATCCACTTGTTTGTTTATTCTTTGTGCACCACAGGGCCCTTCCAGGATGTTGATGTCTCAGATGAAACTAGCCAAGCTAGCAGCGCATGACCCAGAAACCATGACATAAGTTATGAATCCTAGGTCTGCCATAATCGAGATGTACTTATCTAATAACATCCCCACCCCAAATGGTGTTTAAATTTCCCCTCCCTCATTCAGTGTAACCTGTAAAGAAAAGTATTGTCCTTCTGTCCAATCCCAGGAAGAGCCCCACAGATGCTCTCCTGCCTTCCTTTGTTAGTGGTTGTCGTTGTTGTGTGCTTTCAGGTTGTTTCCAGTTTATGGCAATCCTAAAACTTGGCCATGAAACCCACTAGACTCTGGAAGGTTTCATGGCCAGGTTTTAGGATTGCCATAAATTGTGCATGGGCAAAATGGTCCCGTTCCCTCCTGGTTTTGTCTAGTTTAGATGATGCAGGCCAAAACCCCTGCACAATAAAGGCATGGATCCAGAGGATCTGGTCTGACCCCAGGGTCAAGCGCCTTGACCCTGAGGCAGCGGTCTCCAAACTGTGCTCTTTGAAGGATTTTGGACTTCAGCTCCCAGAATCCGAACTATTGGCCAACATGGCTGAGGCTTCTGGGTGCTGAAGTCCAAAATCTCTTGAAGGGCACAGTTTGGGGACCACTGCCCTGCGGTGAAGGTCTAAGAAACTCCGTGACACAATCAGGCTGTTCAGACAGGGCTCCCCCACCCCTTACCTTGCCTTGCCCAGATATGGACCCTCTGAGAAGCCCCAGTCACTCTGCCTGGCACAGAAATGGGTGCCTGCATCCAGGACCCTGTTTCTGCATCTCGAGGGGTGACTGCAGGGCTTCTCAGGCGACTCACACGCCGGCATGGTAAGGAGCAGCCCTGGCTGGGTCTGGGCTCAGGGCACCAACCCAGGGACTACGGAACCAGGTGAGCACCGGGTGCTATCCTGCCCTGTCTGCTCCGGTGGCCCTGGGAGACCTTGGGCAGGTCACCCTCTCTCAGGCTCAGAAATGGAGGACGCTTGGGACTCCCTCCCGGACAGGAGGCTGAGACGAAGGGCGTGCCCTGGGAAAGGAGGACCCTGCCTGGCCGCCGCCTGCCCTCTTACCGTCGGCCTCGGCCGAAGAGACGAAGGTGAAGTCCCCGTTGCCGGGCGCGTAGAGCGGAGGGGGAGGCGGAGGAGGCGCAGGAGGGGGCAGGTGCTGGGGGCCGGGAGGCTGCATGGCCGCCCGCGGAGGGGCCTCACTCGGGGGCCCTCGAAGGCTTCCTCGGAAGGAAGAGGAAGAGGCGAAACGGAGGCCCTCGCTCAGCGGATGCCTCCGCCAAGTGACAGGCGACACAGAGACCCCCTTCCCTATTGGGCCTCTGTAAAGCCTGCTTTGATTGGCTAGCAGGGCACACTCTTCCTATTGGCCGCCGCTACCGCCGCTGCTGCTCCCGCCTCTCATTGGCTGGAGGAGCCGCCTTGCCTCGTGATTGGTTGATTAATTGCCAGGGCCATGTGGGCGCTACCAATGGGAGAGTCGGAAAGGGGAGTTTTAACCCTCCCCCCGGTAGTGTTTTCTTGGTTTGTGCCATGGCCGCCCATTGGACAGTCTTTCCCATGATGCTTTGGGCTCTTGTGAGGTGGCCATAAAGGGAAAGCTGCTCTCACTCAGCTCCCAGAATCCCAGACCATTGGCCAAGATGGCTGAGGCTTCTGGGAGCTGAAGTCCCAAAACCTGGAAGGCCAGAGTTACTGGGAATCACTGAGGGAGATAACAGAGTGGGATTATACTGAGGTCACACTGCAGAAATCATTCAGTTTGAGACCCCTTTAACTTTAACTATCTTGGCTCAATGCTGTGGAATTCTGGGAGTTGTAGTTCCAGCTGTAGTGCCACAATTAACTACAGTTCCCAGAATTCCATAGCATTAAACCATGGCTATTGAAAGTGGTGTCAAACTGGGTTATTTCTGCAATGTAGATGCAGCCTCAGAGGCAGGAGGAGTGAAGATAGGTGGAAGGAACTTTAACAACCTAAGGTACACAAATGACACAATACTATTAGCAGAAAGCAACAAAGAGCTGGAACAACTGCTGAAGAAGGTCAAGGAGGAAAGTGCCAAGGCTTTATTAATGCTGAACATTAAGAAAACAAAGATAATGACCATGGAAGAGCTGCAAGAATTCATCCTAGACAATGAGGAAATCGAAATAGTCAAAGAGTTCCCATGCTTTGGTTCAAAGTTTGATCTGAACGGAGACTGCAATCAAGAAATCAGAAGGAGACTAGGACTGGGAAGGGCAGCTATAGGAAAACTGGATAAAATCATAACATGTAAAGATAAACAACTGAACATTAAAGTGAAGATTGCCCAAGCTGTGGTATTCCCCATCACCATGCCTGAAAACCATGCCTTATGAGGAAAGACTTAGGGAGCTGGGTATGTTTAGCCTAGAAAAGCGATGGTCGAGAGGTGATATGATAGCCTTGTTTATTTGAAGAGGTGTCACACTGAGGATGGAGCAAGCTTGTATTCTGCTGCTCCACAGACTAGAACACAGAACAGTGGATGCAAGCTCCAAGAAAAGAGATTCCACCTCAACATTAGGAGGAACTTCCTGACAGTAAGGGCTGTTCGACAGTGGAACACACTCCCTTGGAGCATGGTGAGGTCTCCTTCTTTGGAGGTCTTTAAACAGATGCTGGATGGCCATCTGTCAGGGATGCTTTGATTGTGAGTTCCTGCATGGCAGAAGGGGGTTGGACTGGATGGCCCCTGTAGAATTCTACAATTCTGTGCTTTGGTTTACGGATGCGGGAGCTGGATAGTGAAGAAAGAAGATAAGAAAATGTAGTGAGATGTAGTGCTGGAGATGAGTGCTGAGGATCCTGTGGACAGTCAAAAAGACAAATGAGTCCTAGAACAGACCAAGCCTGAAATCTCCCTGGAAGCCAAGATGACAAAACTGAAGCTGTTGTACTTTGGCCACATCATGAGGAAAAAATGAATAATTAGAAAAGACAATAATGCTAGGAAAGTTAGCAGCAGAAAGCAAGGAAGGCAACACGCCAGGTGGATAGATTTCATTAGGGAAGTCATGGGTCTGCATTTACAGGGCCTCAGTGGAAGATAGGGAGTCTTGGAGATCTCTCATCCACAGGTTCGCCGTGGGTCAGTCAACAAGAATAACAACAAATGATTTAGAAATCATGTTATCACAAAGCCTGCCAATGTGATTGGCATTATGATCTCTCGTAGTCCTGACTTCATTCAGATTAATTCATTCTGAAAGTTTAGATCCTCTTAAAGGTAAAGGTTTCCCCTTGACATAAATGTCTAGTCGTAACCAACTATAGGGGGTGGTGTTCATCTCAGCTACTAAGCCAAGGAGACAGCATTGTCCAAAGATGACTTCGGTAATCCTGTGGGTAGCATGACCACACCGAACACTGTTTACCTTCCCCCCAAAATGGTACCTATCTATCTACTTGCATTTGCATGCTTTCAAACTGCTAGGCTGGCAAAAGCTGAGACTAGTGGCAGGAGCTCATTTTGTCTTGCAGCACTTTAGCCGTGAACTGCCAACCTTACGACCTTCCGATCATCAGAATTGGTGTCTTAACCACTAATTTCATTTCATACATATAGGTATATTTAATACCTGTAACCCTTAGCATTTTAACCACTGAAAGGATAATAAAATGATAAGAGAAAATAGTAAAGCACATCATAGTAAAGCTTCCAAAAGAAATGCACAAATATTTAAAAACTAAAATGTATCTTGGATGCATCCTCTTACTTCCCTGAAAAGGAATTAAAGCTGAAGAAGGTCAATAATGTTTAAAACGCCTTTTCAAATCAAAATAATAAGTGCAGAAAAAAACATCAAATAAGAGGTAAAATATGCTCAAGACCTATTAGAACAGTGGTTCTCAATCTTCCCAATGCCGTGACCCTTTAATACAGTTCCTCATATTGTGGTGACCCCCCAACCATAAAATTGGTTCCTAAGACCATCGGAAATATGTGTTTTCCGATAGTCTTAAGCGACCCCTGTGAAAGGGTCGTTCGACCCCCAAAGGGATTGTGACCCACAAGTTGACAACTGCTGTATTAGAAAGTTTGATCAAAGTCCTGTAAGAGGCAACAAAATATGGAACAATCTTATTTGGAAGATTATTGCTCCTCCTACATTAGGATGCAGAAAAGATGGAGGGTGTTTATGAGAAATCGGCAATTAACACATTTGGGGTTTGGTTGACTACTCCCCAAGTGGAAATTTCTAGGAGGTGCATGAGCTGAACTGAGCTCCCTCCACCCCACAATAATGTACCAACATTAGCTCTGTCTTCCTCAGCCCATAGCAACAGACTGGGAATTCGCCCCCAATATTCTAATGATGAGGATGAAATTGACTCAGTTTTTATCTGAAATCCTTACTTACAGTGGGCCCTTCCTATACGTGGGGGATCCATTCTGGACCCAACCCCTGTCATGGGAAAAACCGCCTATGCTGGAATCCTATAGTACTAAGGGTTCAGTATGGTGTGGTATGGGAGGAGGTCAATGGGGGGTAACACTATTAGTTACTGCATTGAATGGCACCAACCTTAGCAACTCCACGGTAGGAATGTCTTTATAGCTTTCCTTCAACCTGTTGAAAAAGGCATTTCTATTTCTTCTAAAACTATGTCTTCAAATTTTGTAAAGATGTGTAACTATGTGTCAAACGTTGCTGTGGTAGAACAGGGAGATGTCACAATTTTCTAGAAGGGGAAACGAGCTCTTTTAGTTCACTTGACAATATAAAATTCTATTGGCTGAGGTAAGAAACGAAAACACACAAATCTCAGCTTGGGTTTATACATTCCCTGCTGATAGACCTGACCCTACTTATCTCCAGACTGGATAGGTAAAAAGCACTGCATATAAAGATGCTTTGGTTGGTGTAAAATTTGCTCATATCGATATGAAGTGCAAGTTATATGCGACACCATTTTTGTACAAATTGCAACAGGTATCAGTATATTTCTGAAACTTAGTTCAAGGCATTTCTTATACTTCTAAAGTTTTAAATGGTTTGGCCTTTCTCCAGTACACTAAGTTTCATACCACTTTCTCTGAAGATGCCAGCCATAGATGCTGGCGAAACGTCAGGAGTAAACTCTTCTAGAATACGGCCACATAGCCTGAAAAAAAAAACACAAAAAAATATTCATACCACTTTGTTTTTCAAAATGCCATTCTAGGAAATCCTGGAATTTGTGGCTTAGTGCAATTGTTTTAAAAACCAGAGCCAGTTTATTGCCAATGTAATGAGATCCACTCTCCCGACATGTGTCTTTTAGCAGCTCAGGGTACCCAGATCTCAGGGCAAGAACATTGCCTTGAAAAGTAAGTGTGTGTGTGTGTGTGTGTGTGTGTACACATACACGCACGCATGCATGCACACACACACACACACATATGGTCCCCTATTGTTAGATGTGGTGTTTTTTATTTTATTTATTCAGAGACAGCAGAAAAGGCATTTGGATTTATTTATTTAAAAAAAAAACCGAGAAGTACAGCAACAAATTCTGCAACCTCCCAGCACCCATTTGCCCAATTTGGATGAAGCAAAAGTGTTGGTGAGTACAAGAGTCAGTCAATGCAAGAGCCTATGCAATGGTTGCCCCACAGCTATGCAACTTCCTTCTGATTGAATTACACTAATAAAGACCTTGGATAAGTTTTTGAAAATGTCTGCTTTCCGGCTACCTTTCTTTGGGAATGTTGATAGTTTATGTGATTTTCAGCCATTTCCCTCTTAACAACTGTAAATCTTTCTGGTATGTGTAATTGTGTCTTTTATCTTTCTTCATGTGCCTCTTTCTGAGAGTTCAGTTCATAAATACTTTGCAGGGGTCATTCAGCTGTTTCTCTGGGTATGCTGCAACTGCAAGTCCTTTGTTCCTCCAGCTCCTTGACCCTCTATGACAGGGGTTCCCAATCTGGGGTTCCCACACCCCCAGGAGGGTGGTGAGATGGAATTTCAGGGGGAGCGACAAAGATGCCTTGTGTCCTTGGGTGACAAGTCATGGGTCATCACTCAATTATTTTTTTAATGAATTAGAAAATCTAATGGCTCAGTTTAGATTTGCATTTTATGCACTGAGTTAAAAGTTTTATTTTTAAGTTCAATTTGTTTACCCACAGTTTTGTACATGGTTTAAAAATTAGAAATATGACTTGTTCATCTTCAAATGTGATACTATTATTATTATGTTTATGTTTATTTATATTTCGCCTTCCTCCCACTACAGGAGCTCAAGGCGGCTTACAAATCACGCTCTCTTTATAGCACATGAGAACATTAGTCAAACATTTCTTAAAGGTGTGGGGCATAGAAAAGATTGGGAGACTCTGCTCTAGGAAGTGCTTGGGATTTTTTTTTAAACAAGGCAGTTAACATTTCACTGTAACCTACACTAATACTAAATGGATATTGCACAACCTTTTGCAACCAGAAAAGCACGGAAGTACATTAAAACGAAACTAGCTAGCAAAAGACTGTTGAATAGTACAAAGGACATAACAAGGAACTTAAATTTTCTTCTTGTTCGTAACCCTTTTCCCTTACAGCATTAGGACAGAGCTAAATTTGATTTTTCTCTGTTTTGTTTTTAACCTGAGAAGCATACTCAGCCAAGGAGCTACAGGTTAGTATCATCTGAACCAATGTAACCAGAGACTAGTATTCTTTAACCATATGTGCTTTAAATATCTTCTGTGGTTATAGCATGCTGTTTGCATTTGTGGGCTGTCTTGAGAAAGTGGAGGACAGGGAAGAAGAACCTAAAGATCTATATTTACATATGGCAATTTTCTTTAAGCAGGATGAACATGACCCAATGTAAAAAAAAAAATTGCTTCCCAACAATTCATGGAATCCTGTGGTTAGAGTTTTTCTTTGCTATCTTCTTTCCTCTTCTTATACACACATGGAGAGAAAGGAGGAGAGGAGAGAATAGAAGAACAATGCTCTTTGGCAATGGTTCCCAAACTTTCATTCTCTAATCTCTAGATGTTTTGGACTTCAGCCCACAGAATTCCTGACTGTTGGCTAAACTGACTGAGGTTTCTGGGAGTTGAAGTCCAAAACACCGGAAGGACCAACATTTGGGAATCACTGCTCTATGGACTTGGAGTCAGGGATAGGACAGAAGTTCAGAAATGGAATCTGACAATAGACTTCTTACCAAGATATAGATATTCACCTTCCTCCATAATTTTTTAAATTTTTACCCTCAGTTTAGCATGAACGGGATTGCAGCCATCATTGTTGCTGATTCAAAGTGCTCATTTTATTCCTTTCATACTTCCTTGAACAGATGAACTGATCAAGCTACAAAAATGGTGAATATCAGAAGCAACTCAACGTATTTGGATGCCTTAAGCAAAAAATCCAAATGCATGCTCTCTTTCTCTCTCTTCCCCAAATTGGAGTAAAAAATAAATAGTTCACAATTTGCTCCCTTTTAATACTATACCTCACATTTTCTGCCTGAGGCATATTGCCTTGTTTTCCTTTTAAAAGACAAGGAGAGCCCTTGAGAGTTTCAAGTATTTTGTTCATGTTATTGCCTGTCTTGGGGATGCCCAGGAAACTGGCCATTCATGTCTGCAAATAATTGTGCCATAGACATTTAGATTCTATGCAGTCAAATTTCTAAGAGAAAAAAAAAGTGTTTTGTCATAAACCACTGTAATCCAGGCTATTGGGGGGCAGTCTACTCATTAATGAGCAGGACTGAGAGACTGTAACTTTCTCAGGAACATCCACTAGCTTGCTTGCTGGAATATTGTTTGGCAAGGTCCCCCATTGTAATCTTGCAAACAAGCTAGTAAAATGAGGGCTATACAATGCTACTGTTAGGTGGACTCGTAATTTATTAACTGGCCGAACCCAAAAGGTGCTCACCAATGGCTCCTCCTCACCCTGGAGAGAAGTGACAAGTGGGGTGCCAGTGCCACAGGAGTCTGTTCTGGAGCTAGTGTTAGTCAACATCTTCATGAATGTCTTGGATGAAGGAACTGAGGACCTGCTTATCAAATTTGCAGAGGACACTAAAGAGGGGTAGCTAATACCCCTGAGGACAGGATCAGAATTCAAAATGAACTTAACAGATTAGAGAATTGGGCCAAAACTAACAAAATGAACTTCAGCAGGAAGAAATGTAAGGTACTATATGCAGGGGGGGGGGGAGGAAATGCACAGATCTAAGATGGGTGATATCTGGCTTGACAATAGTACACATGAAAAGGATTTAGGAATCTTAGAGCTTGGACAGACCGGCAATAAACGCCAGCCTGGGGGCAGAGTGGTGGCTTGGTAACCACATGACAAATGCTCTGACACTGCTCTGATGCCACTATCACACCGTGCACCTGGCCACATGGCAGGTGGTGTCATGGTACTTCTCTGGCACTTTGTCCAGGTGATGTGGCACCAAAGGAGTGCTGAAAAGCTGCAACACTAACAGCTATGGCATCATTTTCACGGTGCAAAAAGGTCAGATCAGGGCCACAACGTGTAGTTGCCACAGCTCTGATCTGGTGAAGAAAAAGGTGGCTGCAGGCCACCCCTTAGGGGTGATCTGTTTAGCCCCTTAGTAGACCACAAGCTAAACATGAGTCAATAGTGTGATGGAGCCACTATAAAGTCAATGTGACTTTAGCCTGTATCATTAGGAGTATAGTGCATCTAGACCAGTGATTCCCAAACTTTAGTCCTCCAGATATTTTGGACTTCAACTCCCAGAAGCCTCAGCCAGCTTAGCCAACAGTCATGCCTTCTGGGACCAGAAGTCCAAAACATGTGGAGGACCAAAGTTTGGGAACCACTGATCTAGACTGAGGGAAGTAATAGTATCACTCTATTTTGCTTTGGCAAGACATCAGCTGGAACACTGTGTCCACTTATGGGCACCACAATTTAAGAAGGATATTGACAAGCTAGAACATGATCCAGAGGAGGACAACCAAAATGGTAAAAGGTCTGGAAATCATGTCTTCATGAGGAGCAGTTTAGGGAGCTCGGTATGGACAGGTTACTCACCTGTAACGGTATTTCTTCGAGTGGTCATCTGCGAATTCATACAAATGGGTTTTACTGCGCCTGCGCAGTGCTGTTCGGATACTTCTAGAATCACTGGGCAAAGTACACTTTGCAACATATAGAAACTTTTTGGCGGTAACCCCGCCCCCCTCCTATAAAGCCCCGGTTCCCGCTCTTTTCCCCAGTTCCAAATTTTTTTCAGCCAAGTAGGCGATGTAAGACAGAGCCAAAGTGAGCAGGACACCGAGGGGAGGATGGGCGGGATTTGTATGAATTCGCAGATGACCACTCGAAGAAATACCGTTACAGGTGAGTAACCTGTCCTTCTTCGTGGTCTCTGTGAATCATACAAATGGGTTTAGACTGACAAGCTTAGGTATACGGCGGAGGGAGTGTCCTGAAACCCAAGCTATGGTAAACCAAGATAATTTTATTACAACAATAAACTTGTGAACCATCAAAGAGTCAGTCCTGTTTTTTGCACAACATATCCAATGCAGACATAACATCTAAGGCATAAGAAGGGTATGTAGGGTCACGCACGACCATACCCATTGGCATTGTGCAAACATAATTCACAGTTGCAATGTAATCATAACTTTGCAGAACCTGAGGAGGAATTGTAAGGTCATGCAAGACCCATCTCCCCAGAAGCGAACGCAAGTGAGCACATCATAGACCAATTGACAAGCACAATATGCACAATAAGTCATCAGTGCAACCCAGAAACCAAGACAGCCCTCCCAAAGGCTGCATCTCGAATTGCCCTGGTGTCCAGCCTATAATGTTTTATAAAAGTCAATGGCTGGGACCAAACAGCAGCCTTGCAAACATCCTCTAAAGGAATGCCAGCCAAAAAGGCAGAGGATGCTGCAACCGCCCTGGTCACGTGCGAACGGACCCTGGTCGGTACCGGTTTTCCCGACAGTTCATAACAAAGGCGTATGGTGCTGGCCACCCATTTGGAGAGTCTCTGTGGCGACACCGGCAAGCCCTTTTTAGGTTCCGAATAACATTGGAAGAGTCTTTCGGAACGGCTCGAACCCTTAGTCCTATCCAGGTAGAATGCCAAGGCTCTTCTAACGTCCAGCATATGGAGGCTTCGTTCCTCCACGGTTGACGGGTTCGAAGCCAAGGTCGGTAACACAATGTCCTGGCACATGTGGAACAGGGAGACCACCTTAGGTAGGAAGGTGATATCAGTCCGGAGCACCACCTTGTCCTTGTGGAACCGGAGGAATGGCTCATCCCTCCGCAGGGCACAGAGTTCTCCCACCCGGCGAGCTGAGGTAATGGCCACCAAGAAGACTGTCTTCCAAGTTAAAAGTCTTAAGTCCGTTGTGGCCAAGGGCTCAAAAGGCTTGGATTGGAGGGCAGACAACACAATGTCCAAACTCCAAGCCGGGGCAGGGAGAGAAATCTGGGGGTAGAGGTTATTACACCCTTTCAGAAAGTTTTTTACCAAAGGGTCCCTGAAAAAAGAAGGCAAACCATCATACTGAAAATGAGAACAAATAGCAGACAGATAACATTTGATGGATGAGAGACACAGTCCCGCATCCAGCAATGACATCAGAGATGCTCTCTGCCGACAAATTCCTTTCAGCAAGGAAGGAAAGGAACCTCTTCCATTTGGAGGCATAGGATCTCTGAGTTGCAGGCCTATGCACGGCACGGATCACCCTCCGCACCGAAGGTGTCAGCGCCACCAATGCAGGAGCCTCCAAGCCACCATTGGCAGCGAGTCGATGTCGGGATGTCGGACCCTCCCCTCTTGGAGGGTGAGAAGGTCCGGCCTCGGATCCAGCCGGAGAAACTCGCCGTTGGAGAGGTGTAGAAGCAGCGGAAACCACGGCTGTCTCGGCCACCACGGGGTGATGAGGATCGCGTCGACTCTCTCCCTTGACATCTTGGACACCACCCTGGTCAGCAGCGGAAACGGGGGAAAAGCATAGATCTTTTCTCGGGACCAGTCGAAGGCGAATGCATCTCCGAGAGGACTCTCATGTCGCATCCGAGAACAGAACTGGGGACAGTGGGTGTTGGTGGCTGTCGCAAACAGGTCGACCTGGGGGGATCCCCACCTGTAAAAAAGGTCGGCGACTGTCTCTGGGTGAAGCCGCCACTCGTGGCAGGTTGATGTTCTGCTGAGTTGATCTGCTAGGATGTTTTCTTCTCCTGGTAAATGGATCGCCTGGAGAAGTATGTGTCTGTGGATGCACCAGTCCCAGATCCTCAACGTGATGTCCAGGAGGGTCCTGGATTTGGTGCCTCCCTGTTTGTTGACATAGAACATCACTGTTGTGTTGTCGGTCCTGAGCAGAATCACTTTGCCTGTGACAGTGGATTCGAACGCCTTGAGCGCCTTCTCCACAGCCAACATCTCGAGCGCGTTTATGTGCAGCGAACGTTCCTGCAGGGACCAGTTTTCCCTCACACATAGGTCCCGAAGGTGTGCACCCCAGCCATCCATCGACGCATCCGTCGTCAAGGTCATTTGTGGTTGAGGCTGGACGAAGGGCATACCTATGCACACATTTTGGGAGTCCAGCCACCATAAGAGGGAGGAAGTCACGGCCCTCGGAACGGTGAGCCATTTGTTTGGTGAGTCTGTCAACGGGTTGAACACGGAGAGGAACCATGCCTGGAGCGGTCTGAGTCGCAGTCGCGCCCATGGGGTAACGAATGTGGTGGAGGCCATGTGTCCCAATGCGACCTGGATGTCCCTGGCTTTGAGTCTCCTGCTCAAGTGGACGGTGCGCACTGCGGTTGACAGGGCCTGGAAGCGGTCCTGAGGAAGGTAGGCCATCGATTCTTCGGAGTCGAGCACGGAGCCGATGAAACGGACCTGCTTGGATGGGGTCAAGTGGGACTTCTCTAGGTTGACTACCAGTCCCAAGTCCGACAAGAGGTTTAGAGTGAAGTGGATTGCATCTTGGAGCTCCGGTCTTGACGGAGCTGTCAGCAGCCAGTCGTCGAGGTAAGGAAAAAACGCTGAATCCCTTCTGATGGAGATAGGCTACCACTGGGGCCATGCACTTCGTGAAGACTCGAGGCGCTGTGGCCAAGCCGAATGGGAGGACATTGTAATGGTAGGCGTCGGAGCCGATGGCGAAGGTGAGGAACCTGCGGTGGGATTCCCTTATCCCGACGTGAAAATAAGCATCCTTCAGGTCCACCGTCGCGAACCAGAGGTCCTGCTGGAGCAGAGGCAAAATGGAAGCCAACGTTACCATGCGAAAACGTCTATATTTTAAGAAGGAGTTCAGTTCCCTTAGATCCAGTATGGGTCTGATTCCTCCATCTGGCTTTGGAACCGTGAAATATCTGGAGAAAAAGGCTTTGGGCCATAAATCCTGAGGCAATGGAGAGATGGCCCCTTTTTGAAGGAGAGAGCGCACTTCGTCGAGAAGGGTGCCCGAGGGGGCAGTAGAAATGAAAGCTCCGGTGGGCGGGAGCTCTTCGAACTCGAGGGTATAGCCCCTTCGGACGATGTTTAAGACCCAGGAGTCGGAGGAGATGGAGGCCCATGTGGTGGCAAAGGGCCTCAAGATGTCAAGGAAAAACAAATTAGAGGAGGCGAAGTGCGCTAGGGATCTTCATGCCCTTTTCTTCCCCTGGTCGGGCTCCTGTCGACGGTTCTTTCTGTACCGAGACTGGTTGCGACGGCCCGAGGAAGATGGTTGCTGAGAGGGGTAGCCCTGCCGCTGCGACCCCTGTTGATGGAACTGACGTTCCTGATAGGGGAACCTCTGGAACTGACCTTGGTGATGTTGCCAGGGCCGGAGACGCTTGCGGAAGGAGGAAGGGCCCGGTGTGGACATGCCATGCTTGCGAGCGGCCGCCTTCATGCGGAACTTCTTATTAAGACGCTCGTCGGTATCGGCGTGGAACAATCCCGAACCGTCGATGGGCATGTCTTCGATGGTGGATCTCACGCTCTGATTGAGATCGGAGCCTCGGAGCCAAGCGTGCCTTCTCAACGCGATGGAGGCCGACATCGCCCTTCCGACACATTCCGTGACGTTCCTAGCCGCGGTGATGAGCCAGCTGCCAATCGAGTGGGTCTCATCCCTGATTTGGGTCAGGGTCCTCTGAACCTCATCGGGAACGTCAGGCACAATTGGGGAGATGCCCTCCATCAACGTCTGGACATAAGCTCCCATACAGGCCGTGTAGCTAGAGGCCTTCGCCGCCAGAGCCGCTGCCGCATACGCCTTCTTGGCCAGAGCGTCTATCTTCTTGGCCTCCTTATCGACCGGTGAGGTGGTCTGGCGCTGGGTGGAGGTCTGTTGAGCTCCTTCCACAATAGCAGAATTCTGGCGAGGATGTGACATGAGCCACGGAGCATTTGGAGCCGCGACCCTGTATAGCGACTCGATCTTCCTTGGGGGCCCGAGGAGAGACGAAGGAGAGTCCCAGGAACGTTTGAGGATCGTTTGTAAGGACGGCAAAAATGGGACACACGGAGGTGTTGGGACCTGACCATGGACCCGACGTTCAACTGGGTCTTCCGCATCTGCCTCAGGATAAACAAGGTCGATGTCCAGGGCCCTGGACATCTTAATGATGTGTTCCGCGAAGGAACGAACATCATCCGAAGGAGAGGCTGCCTCTGGATAGTGGAGATCCTGCGGCGACTGACGCGGGGGGTCTTCCACATCGGAGGGGTCTTCCGTCGTGACCGAAGCATCCGCCTCGGAATCGGAGGACTCCACCTGAACCACGACATTGCGTCTATCAGCTGGTCGCGGTGCCGGTTGAAGCAAAGCAGCTCTGGAAGCTGGAACGGGGTCCCGCTGGCGTTTGTCCAATTGTGAGCCTTCTCGGAGACGGTCACGGGGGTGATCACGAGAGGGCATCCTGGACATTGCGACCCTCCTAGACACCTTCAGGTAGAACTGGTCTGCCTCGGAGTCATAAAACACGCCGTCATCATCGGGCACCGGCAAGGGAGACAGGGGAGCTGGCGACGGTGACCTCGGGTCCCGATCCCTCTGAGCTGGGGATGGAGATCGCGATGGCAATTCCCGAGAAGGGGACCTCGAAAGCCTGTCTTGGAAGTCTTCCTCATTCGAGAGGAGAAAGGGCACGGTTGCGGCCGCCGAAGGTCCCGGGGTGGACAAATCTTGCTGGACCTCCCTCAGTGGAGGCCTATCGGACACGACTGACAGAGTGTCCTGTCTTGGAGAATCCATCCGGATGCGAGGCCGAGTCGAGGGCTCTGGTTCTTTAGTCACCTCAGGCTCCTTACGGGGACGGTCCTTAGTATGCTTGGACTTCTTGGGAGCCGTAGCCTCCTGAGCTGAAGCCGATGCCTTCCTCTTCTTGGATGACACGGAGCCCCACGGAGCATCCGGAGGGAAGAAGGGAATAGGAGACTCCGTGAGCCTTCCACCCGGTCTGGGTGTATCCTCCCTATGGGGGGCCGCCTTCGCCCTGGAGGAGGTGTCTTTACCGGTACCCAATCCGTCTTTCGGGTCCGACGGAGCTTCCTTACGGGAGGTATGCTCCGATGCCGGCCGCGAGGTCTTAGCAGAGGCATCTCGTTTCCAAGATGACGTCGAAGATGCGGCGGTGCCCACAGACCCAGATTTATGCGGGTGCTTGGTGGGTTTGGTGGTGGCACTGGGCTTGTCAGATCCACGGGCCACATTTGCCTCAGGGTTGGGACCCCCGGAACGATCGGATGTCGACGGGGGAGCACTTGATGGGCCATCTCTGGCGGAGAGAGCCGCAGAAACAGGCACCACAGGGGCCGAAGACGGGCGAGGATCCCCTTCCCGGATCTTACCCTGGGCTATCGCTGAAGTGAGCCGCGATTCCCGGTTCTTCCTGGCCTGAGAGGACATCGATTTGCAGAGGGAGCAGGACTTAACATCATGGTCCTTGCAGAGGCAGAAAAGGCAGGAGGTGTGGGGATCCTGCACCGGCACTTTTCCCCCGCAAATGTCACACTTCTTGAACGGAGGAGACATCGCTAGCGAGGTCGACAGATCCAAAACGAAGTCCAAAGTCAAAGTCAACAGTCCAAAGGTCTAGTACACGGGGGAAGAAGAAACGCCAAAGTCCAAAAAACAGTCCGAGTCAAAAAACCAGTGATCCAAAAACGAGCTAACACGAGCGAAGTTCCAAACAGCAGCCAACGCGGCGGAAAAAATGGAACTGGGGAAAAGAGCGGGAACCGGGGCTTTATAGGAGGGGGGTGGGGTTACCGCCAAAAAGTTTCTATATGTTGCAAAGTGTACTTTGCCCAGTGATTCTAGAAGTATCCGAACAGCACTGCGCAGGCGCAGTAAAACCCATTTGTATGATTCGCAGAGACCACGAAGAAGAAGTATAGCCTGGAGAAGAGAAGGTTAAGAGATGACATGATAGCCGTATTGAAATATTTGAAAGGGTATCATACTGAAGATGGAGTAAGCCTGTTTTCTACTACTCTAGAGACAAAGTCATGGAGCAATAGATTCAAAGTACAGAAAAAGAGATTCCACATAAACAGCAGGAAGAACTTCCTCATGGTAAGAGCTGTTCAACAGTGTTCAGAGGGTAGCATTGTCCCCTTTTTTGGAGGTTATATAAAGAGTCTGGATGGCCATCTGTCAGGAGTGTTTTGATTGTCTCTCCTTGCATGCTAGGGAAGATTGTGTCTTCCTGGATGGCCCTTGTGGTTTCTTCCAGCTCTATGATTCTATGGCCACTCTCAGCCACATACAGTATGTCCAAGTCTTCAGCTGTGAAATTCTGGAGGGCATGTAGTTCCTACTCTTTTCTTCATACAAGTTGGATGACTAGATTTTGCTGTGTGAAGTGAACTGTGAGTGGAGACTGTAATCAGTAGAACTGTTGCTAGAGCAGTTTACTACTTGTGGTCACAGGTATTTCTGTATTATGGTCACAGGTGATTATTTAATAAGTTTTTATTCCTCTCTTCAATCATATTCCCATAAAACAATTATACACACACACACACACACACACACACACATTTTGCACATCACTTTTTTCTCTGGCTCTTTTTCAATTGTTGTGAAACATAAGAATTTAGCTGTTAAAATCGCTTATTTAATGGTATTGCATTCAGAACAATTGCTTTTTTTTTTTAGGGGCAACTGGGAAAATGATTCAGGAAGACTTTGACTGCTTGGTTCAGGATTTAATTAATTTTTATAAATACCCATTATTTGAAAAATTTCATCCATTGGGTGAAGAAATTGACATCATTTTTGATCTGACAACCACTTACACAGATACCTTGCTTTGGAAGAAAGACATCCATAACATTCGCCTAGGACAGTTGTCTTTAAAAGCCCTTCTAGATGAACTAAAGAATCCCTGTATCATAGAGGGAGAAGCTGGCAAAGGGAAAACTACTCTTCTCAAGAAGATTGCTTTACTCTGGGCTAATGGAGATCATCCTTCTTTGACAAAATTCAAGCTTGTTTTCTTTATCAGCTTGAGTGGTGCACGGGGAGGATTGTATGAGACAGTTTGTGAACAACTTCTGACAAAGAAATATAGGATATGCAAAGAGAAATTTATGGAGATTTTAGGTTCACTAAGAGAAAAAGCTCTCTTTCTATTAGATGGGTATGATGAATTCAAGTCTCAGAGGTGCCCAGAAATCGAATCATTGATAAAGGAAAACTACAAATTCAAAAACACAGTCATTGTGACTACAAGAACTGAGTCAATTAGTAGTCTGAGGCTCTTTGGGTCATTGATTGCTGAGACGGGTGACCTAACTATGGAGAGTGCAAAACAGTTAGTTAGAAATGTGCTGAGAAAAGACAAGTTAGCTGAGGGCCTTTTGTCTCAAATGGAGAAAACAGATTCCACATTCCAGAAATCAGGTTCTCAGATTGACAACCTTATGAAGACCCCTTTGTTTGTGGTTATTGCATGTGCTATCCAAATGGGGGAAACCACTTTTAACCCACATACACAAACCACTCTGTTCTCTACACTACATGACTTGCTGGTGGGAAAAAACAAGTACAAGACCAGAGAGTTGCGTGATGAACACTTTCGCTTAAGCATAATCCATTGTGGAGATTTAGCTTTAGATGGAGTATTTGAGCAGAAATTTAATTTTCAGCCTGAGGATTTCTCCAGTGTGAAGGAACAAGTCCTGTTAGCTACAGGACTCATGAACAAGTACACAGCTCAGAGATTAAAGCCAGTATATAGATTTTTTCATAAATCTTTCCAGGAATATACAGCAGGTAGGAGACTTTCGAGGCTACTAACATCTCGAAAGAATGAAGAGGTGACCAGAGGGCACAGTTACTTACAAAAAATTAACAGCATTTCAGATGTCATTACTACATACCACAGTTTACTCCTTTATACCTGTGGGTCATCAGCTGAAGCTACTAAGAAGGTTATCGACCACATTGCAATCCTTCCTCAACTGGGAGGTCATTTTATGTTGCCTTCTTCTCCACATGATCTATCATCAGAAATGAGAAATGAAGAGAAGGGTGAAGAGGAAGAAGGATTAATTGCTACTTGGGAAAACTCATTTGTGGAGTGTGCAATTTGCTTCCTTTATGAGAGTATTTCAGAAACGTCTGTGAAGGAGGAGTATGAGGATTTTTTCCATGGTAAAAACCTATACATCAATACTCAGAACATTCCTACATATATCTGTGGGTTTTTTGAACATTTTTCTAATTGTGTGAGTATGCTAGAACTCATCAAATTAGATTTTTCTGGCACCTCTTCTTTGGCAGATGTGGAAGATGAGAAAAAGGAGTTTTCTAGAATGACTCCATGGAAAACAGTAATTCCAGAAAAGGCTGTCTCTTTATTCTTCAACTGGGACCAAAAGCTCAATTCTTTAGAGATTACACTTAAAGAGTTCAACAAATTAGGAAAAGGTGATGTTAAGTACCTGGAAAAAATATGCTGCTGTGCCTCAAGTCTCAGGATGCATATCAGCAAAAGCCCTGGACTCACAGGAAAGCTAAGTGAAGTTCTCAACAGCTGTACAAATCTGCAGGACCTTATCATAGAATCAACACCCCTTGCCATAAAAGATGAGCAACAGATAGCAAAAATGATGGGGCTGAAAACCATAAAGTTAAAAGACCTGCAAAATGAAAATCTAGATGGTATGTAGATCAAATTACTTTGACAGATATGTACTAATCCAAAATGCTTGGGACCAGAAGTTTTGGGGATTTTGAAGTTTGTTTTTTGTTTTGTTTTGGTTTTTTTGGATTTTGGAATATTTGTATATTGGAGATGGGACCCTTGTCTAAACATGAAATTCATTTATGTTTCATATATACCTTATATACATAGGCTGAAGGTAATTTTATACACAATATTTTTAATAATTTCAGATAAGGAACACTCAGTCCGTGGTTCAATTGCAAGTGCTGCCAACTAGGAAGTAGAGGCACCCTTAAAAATATCTGCTCCGAACGGACAGGATATGTCCCTCTTTCTCTTCCATATTCTTCCAGTTGTTTTGAAGAAACACCAACTCAATGTGGGATTATTTATTATTTAAAGGGATTTAAAGTCCTTTTCACACTGCTGCCACTTGAAAAGGCTCCAGTCCCAACTCACATGAGATCAGAATAAATGTATCAGTCCCAGCTCTTACTCTTGCAATCTAAAAAACACAACATAAAAGGGAAGGGGGCAGAAGGAAAACAAGAAGAGGCACATTTTAACTGTACATTAACAACAACAACAACAAAAACTAGTTGAATGGAAACAGTTACGATAGAGGAGGAATAACATAGGCATTGTGTTCTAGTTGAGCTGATGAGGTGGTCCTGCTGTCCTGGCCTTTACTGCTGGCTGAAAAAGGGATGCAACTTTGTCATCTGCAAGAATAGCAAAGAGTAATCTTCATGAAGTTAATTTTGAACAATGGTGCTGCAGAATCTGAGTTATCACTTTGCCTCCTTTGCTGCCTCAAAATACTGCTATTGTTCCGTCTGTTCTCCCCTCTCTGTGCTGGGAATACAATCATAGAGCCCTGATAGACACCCTACCCATTGTCTACTGATGATCTTGTTTCAAAGCAGGGCATACCCAACAACAAAATAGATCATATGTTGTTTAATATTTATTTGTTTTGTCACGTTCGATACCACTTCTTATATCTAATAGTAACTTGGCCATAGCCATCTTAGGCAAGTCACAGCCTCTCAGAATCAGAAAATGGCAATGGCAAACACCTCGAATGAAACTTGTCAAGAAATGATAGGTTCTTCTTAGGGTCACCATGAGTTGAAAACAACTTGAAGACACACAACAACAACAGAACTTGAAGCATTATTTATTCTTATTTTTTAATCTCACCCTTATTCAAGGGATTTCAAGGTGGTACACAGATTAAAGCAGTAAACAATTTAAAATAATTTCAGATTAAAACATTAAAATATTTTAAAGAGGATAGAAAAGTAGTAAACAAGACCAGTTGAAACAGCTTTAAAAGCTAGAACAATTAAAAAAAACATGTGCATGTATACTCAAAATAAAGTAATCCTCAAAGACTTTAATAAAAAGTTTGTCTTAAATTGGCAATAGAATAAACCAGATCTGGTACCAGTCAAACCTCCAAAACAGGGTGACAAGATGTCCTAACTGCAAAGGAGGACAAGGCACTGCAAAATGTAGAGCATTCAATAAAAAGTAGGACATGACCAAATAAAAGCTAAAAACACTCATAGAAATATTAATGTGTGCTTCTGAGCCATGCTCAAAATGAAGGACATTTTGGAATTCCTCCTGATCTGGTAAGGAGGCTGGGCTGGGGATGTTGGGGCCAGGAGAGGCCAGTGACGGGACGGGCCAACAAGCTGTCCCCCGCCACTTGCCAATTCCTGAACCAATTCCTGAAACCGGCATAAACATAGTGGAAACCACATTTTTTTCTGAACCAGTTTCAGGGATCGGTTCAGGAAATGAATTTTCTGGTAAGTGGGAACGGGGCCATAGATAGAAGACTAAAATGTAGGACATGCTCTGGAAAAGAAGGACATCTGCTCACCCTGCTCCAAAAGGAGGATGTTCCATTATTAGTGTGCAAAAGCCAAAAAGGCCCACTCCCATGTTATCCCATGCTATGACACTCAATGGTGGGCCCTGCCTGCAATTATATAACAGAAATGTGTGGATTAACAAAACACACAATGGTTTAAATTAATATTAAAATGCAAATATTAACATTACTATAGTTAAATAGTTGGGGGAAATAATTCAAAACTTTTAAAAATGGAGTCTCGGATCTCAAACTGGTAAGCACCGACTTTTAGGAAGGTCTGTTAAAGAGAAGATTCTTTAACAGGTCTATGAAGTACTCCATTAGTACTTGTAGGACTTTATGTGGCAACACATACAGTATTTGATAGTAATTATGAATAGAAAGTGGCAGGGTGGAAAATCTCCTTGATTTGATTTGTCAATGCTGCTGACCCTGCTTGAGGAGAAGTCATATAATTGATGATTCATTGTCAAATTGGCTTGACGTACTTTCCCCTGCTTCGTAGTGAGCCATCCACAAAATAAGTAGTCTAACAGCATATTTAGCCACTCACTATCACTGTGGCCAATGAATCCAGACCTGTTAGAGAAATATACTGTAACTTGTCTTTCACTGACAAACTGAATACAAATGGAAGAAGAGAGGAAATCCAAATCAGTGATAAGAGAGTTTACAGTACATCCATACTGGTACTATTTTTTTTGCTGTGTGAACTATTGTGTCACTTAAACCTATTGTGATTCTTTGCTAGGAGGCCTCCTTGATGGAATATCTCTCCTTGTCAATGTGGAAAAACTTATTTTTGACAACATCACTATCAATGAAGCCACAGCTAAAAAACTAGGTATTTAATTGTTTTATTGAACTATTATGCTATGTTATTATTTATCACTGTTTGTCATAGAAAGGCTGCTCTAGTGGCTCCCATTTGACTTGCTTAACTGATACCCATTTGAGTGCTTTTAATGCATAGTTCCTCATCTTTTGTCTTGCTTTTTCTTTTCTGTCCTTCATGAGTTGGTACATTAATATACGTAGTTATTTATAGTGATTTTTAAAGTTTACTATAAATAATAAGTTACATATTTGATGGTTTAATCATGCAAGTAATTTTAAATTGCATTTAGATGTGAAGGTCCAGCCTCCCAACAGAAAATTTCAAAGAGCTTATTTTGTTTGTTTGTTTGTTTAGGTCTCTCACAACTCCAAAGCTGCCCTCAACAGTAACTGAACAGTAATCAGATAATAGATTGAAACCATAACTATTTTTTCTTGGTCGTTTTGCAGGTGAAGATTTTAAACATTTGAAAAAACTACACTTCCTACAGTTGACGAATCTTACGGATATTGGGAATGGAATGACATACATAGCAAAGTCAGTATTCTCCTACCTCGTAGATCTAGAAGAAATCCATCTAGTCAACTCCTGCCTTTCTGGGGCTGCTGTGGAAATTCTAGGTATTTGTGGTTTTCATGTTGTGGTTTTAAACTTGTTATTCAAACCATCTCCTACCCAGAAATGGTCATTCTCTGAGTGATGTAATAATAACATTAGAACAAGTTATGGTACATCCAGAAATTCCGAAATAAACACAACCCTAAATAGCATTTAATTTAAACACCGCATATTTTTCAAAAAAATCTGTGACTCTGCAATGCCTGCATTATCTATCTATTTTTTTAATGTCTCAATTAGCTCTGTGACAACTGCATTCACTGTGCAACCTTATAGCAGGACAAACTATGAAGAACAAAAGAATGCACAAAAGAATATCAGAGATCTGCAAAGCATGCAGAAAAGGGCAAAAATACCAACACCAACCAACAATCATGTCATCCCATGCTATTTACTATTTTTTCCTCAGCACAATGAGTGCTGAGGAAAAAATTGCAATGTTTTGGGCTTAGGGGGAAAAAAGTTAGGAGTATAGATGATAGAATTAGAGTGCACCCTTCCTATTTACAAAGGCTCAATTCTGCCTCCCCACCAAAGATGAGAAAAATGTGTATGCTGAAATTCCTTGATGGTCAATAGGTGGTGATGTGCACACAGCTGTGTTGGCATGGCCATGTGCACATGCCATCATTGACAGTAATGGAGTGGAGCGATCTGCAGACATGGATGGCTAATCTGCCAATATGGTGGGTCCACTGTATATAAAACAATGAAGGGTATGGAAGATGTATATAGACCTTTTTCATAATGTTGGAACCACTGAAGTAGAATGGTGGGCTTTCAAGAGCCTATAGACAATTGGTTGGCTGCTGTGTGAATCGAATGTTGGACTAGATAGGCCCTTGGTCTGATTCAACATAGCTCTTCTTGAATAAGTCAATACTCATTATATATATATATATATATATATATATATATATAGAGAGAGAGAGAGAGAGTTTTATTGTGGTGTTATTGATGCACCTTGCCCTTGTATATAGGCATGTAACATAGAAGTTTATTGTACAAAGTGTTTTTATGGCCACTCTGTTCAGCTAGGTGTTTTTATTTAAGCAGGGCTGTAGAAACAAGGACTTTTAATGTTAATGTGCCTCAGTGTCTCTGCAGTAAACAATTCAATCTAGCTTCAGCTGGGAAAGAGTGGGATTCTGTTCTAGCAGATACTATTGCAGCTATGTATACCAGCCTATAACTGGCAAGCTAAGCAGGAGATACCTCCATAATCCCTCATTGAAGATGGATGAACAGCAAAACAGAGAGTAAAGGGGAGATCAGATAAGCCTGCTTTACCAGCTCCCCTATGTATGTTTTAAAAAGCTTACATCATAAGAAAAGTAGAGGCTGGTGAAAGAAAAGGGGGGGGGGATCCCTGGAGACCTTTTGGACAAAGCTTTCAAGTGATTTCTAGAATGTTCAACATGTTTTTGTTTACTTATACAAGGTTGGTTGTTTCATTTCACATGTTCCTATTGTTAGTTTTGAATAAAAAGTTTGCAGAAGCATGTTGAACTGATGTTTTGTATGTGGTTCATGAACCTATCCATATTCTTTTCCTATTACAGTATTTCTCTCTTTGGTACCAGAGTTTAACAGAAAACTTTGGTACCAGAAGTATTTGGTACCAAAAGGATTGCCCATAACAGATCTACTTTATTAACTGACACCTGCATATCCAAGAAGTAGGCTCTGAACATTGTCCTTAATCTTATCATGATATATATCTAAAAAGTAAAATTCAGTCACACCTCCATTATGTGCATTAGGAGTACAATCTTGTTAAGGCTTTTCATAGATCCTTTCCTTTAAATTAAGCACTTTCTCATTGCAGACTGAAGTTCTCGTGTTGTATCTTACTGAAACCATCCAGGGAATTAACGTAATTTCCCCTTGAATAGCTTCTTGTGAATTACCCTTTCCTTTCTGCAGATCATAGTGGTGATGGTGTATAGTTAAAAGAACATGATGATGTTCCACTCTCGACTATGATTACTGGCTACTGATGAACTGTTTTTAGAAACTAATTGTAAATTCATAGAATCATAGAGTTGGAAGAGACCGCAAGGGCCATCCAGTCCAACCCCCTGCCATGCAGGAAATCTAAATCAAAGCATCCCCGACAGAAGCCTATCCAGCCTCTGCTTAAACACCTCCAAGGAAGAAGACTGTGCATTCCACTGTTGAACAGCCCTTACTGTCAGGAGGTTCCTCCTAATGTTGAGGTGGAATCTCTTTTCCTGCAGCTTGCATCCATTGCTCCAGGTCTTGCTCCCTCCTCAATATGACATCCCTTCAAGTATTTAAACAGGGCTACATTATCACCTCTTAACCTTCTCTTCTCCAGGCTAAACATCCCCAGCTCCTTAAGTCGTTCCTCATAGGACATGGCTTCCAGGCTCTTCACCATTTTGGTTGCCCTCCTTTGGACACGCTCCAGTTTCTCAATGTCCTTTTTAAATTGTGGTGCCCAAAACTGGACACAGTATTCCAGGTGGGGCCTGACCAGAGCAGAATAGAGTGAGGCTATTGCTTCCCTTGATCTAGACCAGTGGTTCCCAACCTGTGGGTCGGGACCCCTTTGAGGGTCGAATGACCCTTTCATGGGGGTCGCCTAAGGTTATTGGAAAACACCTATTTAATTACAGTTATGAAGTAGCAACGAAAATAATTTCATGGGTTTGGGTCACCACAACATGAGGAACTGTATTAAAGGGTCACGGCATTGGGAAGGTTGGGAACCATTGATCTAGACACTATACTTCTATTGATGCAGCCTAAAATCGCATTAGCCTTGTTAGCTGCCACATCGCTCTGTTGACTCATGTTCAATTTGTGGTCTACTTGGACTCCTAGATCCCTTTCACATGTAGTCACCTTAAGCCAGGTGTCCCCCATCCTATATCTGTTCATTTCATTTTTCTGCCCTAAGTGCAGTACCTTACATTTCTCTGTGTTGAAATTCATTTTGTTAGCTTTGGCTCAGCTTTCTAATCTATTAAGGTCATTCTGAAGTTTGATCCTGTCCTCTGGGGTATTAGCTACTCCTCCTAATTTGGTGTCATCTGCAAATTTGATAAGTATACCCCCAATTCTGTCATCCAAGTCATTGATGA